>NW_006296799.1:579595-599076 GCF_000327345.1 Myotis davidii | reverse complement strand
TGCTGAATTGGATAAAGGTGTCCTAGGTGACTGGGAGTTACTAAACCAATTCTTTCTCTCAAGGTGGAAAAAAAGTAACAATTCCATAAAGAATGATGAGTAACATCACATTCACTGCTTAGAAATTAAATGCAGGAAGTTCACTTTACGTTTGATTTTAATTTTTGAAAACTCTGTGTATCTTACCTTGTGACTGTTTCTCGGAGGTAGAAGTCTTACCAGGGAAAAGACGCGTGTGCTTGTGGAACTTCCCTAGAAAAGGAGTTTCCAATCTGAAAGTGTCACCTTTCTATTCGAGGCGAGGCGGAAGAAAAAGGGACGCACAGAGTAGCTCTGGCACCTTGTGGATATGACGCCCTTTTGCCATGTGATTGTTCATGGCACTCGCATGTGCAAGCCCGAGAGCCAGGCGGTGGAGCACGCAGCCCCCTGGCTCTGGGTCTGTGTGACCATTCACGTTCGCCGTCTTTGATGCTCCCTCTCCCACTGATTTGACATCACATTCTGGCACCTTCCATGTGGGACCTGAGTGAGCACTTTCACAATACATGCTCTGTGCTGGGCGGAGGGGCAGATGGATTGGAGGCGGCCCCAGCTTGCCTTCCTTGTCATAACCCACCGCACACATCCATCACGTGTGAGGTCACCGGGAATGATCATGCGTGAGGTCATCGGGAGTGACATCACTCTCACCACCTCCCGGACTGCGGAACCTAAGGAAATACAATAACCCCTGTTTCTCATTTCTTCCTCTTACATAATCATGTCCCAAGTGAAGCAGGACACACACACACACACACACACACACACGTGTGCACAGGCTCACGCACGCGCAAACACACAGTACAACCTGAAATCTGTAGTCAATGTGCATATTAGCCTTTTACTATTATTATATAGGCTGTCCCTATTTCCTCCCTTTTGCCCCCTCTACCCAGCTCTTGCCCCCCACTTCTCTCTGGCCATCACCGTACTGTTGTCTGTGTCCATGGGTTGTGCATATATTTTCTTTAGCTAATCCCTTCTTTAAATTCACTTCTTTAAATTTTTATTTTCAGATAAGTACTTATAACTGCACTATTATATATTTTCTATTATATCATTTAGAATTCAGAACGGCTGATTCTGGCTGATTCTGTGGGGATGGGACTTCCTCCTCCATGCTGTCACTTTCCACAGCTGTGATGAGGAAGCTGGGGTGACAGAGAGCCATATTGTCCCCAAAAGCCTGGGTCAAACACTGAAGGGCCGGTTGGGGACGTGACTGGTGGTGAATTGCAGCCAACCCGGATCTCTCGCGGGAGGGCCGGTTGGGGGCATGACTGATGGTGGACCTCTGTAGTCACCCCACCAGCCCGGATCTCCCGCGGGAGGGCCAGTTGAAGGCGTGACTGCTGGCCACCGCTGCGGTTGCCCCACCAGCTCCGATTCCCGGTGGGAGAGCCGGTTGGGGGCGTGACTGCTGGTGGACCACTGCGGTGGTGCCTGCCAGTGCTGGATCTCCTGTGGGAGAGTCGGTTGGGGGCTTGGCCAGTGGCGGACCCCTGCGGTCAGGCCCCCCGGCCCTGGGTTGGGTTGCACACGGGTCACCAGCCATTCGGGTCACAGATAGCAGGCCCGGATGGCAGAGGGGCAGGCAGGATGGCGCTGTCCCATCCTGCCTGCAGTATGCAATTAGCCGCCATCTTTGTTTGGCGGTTAATTTGCATATCATGCTGATTAGCCAATGGGAGGCGTAGCGAAGGTATGGTCAATTACCATGTTTGTCTATTCTTAGATAGGATTGCTTGTGCAGTGAAGGTATTTTCCTTTTCCTTTTCACCTCCATACTAGATGCATTCAAGTTATGTAAGATTCCTAAAAATCTCTCTCCAAGGTCACACCCTGTTGTTTTCACCAGAAAACTCCCGGTGGTCTTCCACTCAGGGTTGGGGGAAGTTCTCAGAACGTCATCTCCACAGTTGGGTTCCCTTCTTCCCTGCACCTCCCAGCCTTTTGCTCACAGGCAGCAGTGTCTCCATGGCCTCGAGGAGCGTCACTCTCTTAGACCATCAAAGACAAGGGTGTCCAGGTGGGCCTCACATGTAAAAGGGATCCCCAATGAGTGGAGCGGTGTTATATGCCAGAGTAACGGCCAGAGACAACAGCCAGGGAAAGGCAGACACCCGTGGTCTGATCTGGGGAGATGGATAGGAGTGGGGGTCGGGCCTGGGAGGCTGGGGGGCCGGGCAAGGAGGATGAGATCTTCGGGGCTCGGACGCCTTGCAGGGGCCACAAGGGCATCTGTTTCCTGTACAGTGTTCACCTCCTGACTCTCTAATTGAGTTTGTAGTTTTCTTGATAATTTTTAAAAACTGGATTAATATATATTTAAAAATTCTTTAGGGAAAACCTTTGAACTAAAGGCTTTGCTGGTGTTCGCTGTGACAGCAGAGCTCACAGCTCAGGAGCAGTGACTCCAGCGTGAAGTCACCTGATTTTCATTCAATTGACCCAGGGAAGTCACTGACCCACAGGTTCCCAGTTTCTTCACCAGTAAACGAGGTCGGGGGGCGGGGCTGAGGGGGGAGCAGGGGAGATAGTCCTGATAGTTGTCTGACAGGTTGTTATGAAGATTTTATAAGTTAGTACAGTGGGGCCTTGACTTATGAGTGTCCCGACTAACGAGTTTTTCGAGATACGAGCCATCTCTGCTGATTCTTTGCTTTGAGTTGCGAGCTAAAATTCAGGTTACAAGCCAGCTTCAGATACTCCACCGCTAGTTGGCGCAGCGAACGTCACAGTGAACGCCACAACATCAGCCCAGCATCACGTGTCTCATTCGTTCACTGTTGATTTGACATACGAGTAATTTGAGTTATGAGCTCCATCACGGAACGAATTAAACTCGTAAGTCAAGGCCCCACTGTATTTGCAAAGCACTAAAACAGTGCCTGGCCCATGAGAAGTGCTGAGTGTTTGCATGATTGACATTGTGCTTTTATTGAGTGCCTACTGTGTCTGCGGCAGCGTGCCAAACACTTTCTCCCATTTAATCCTTGGCACAATCTTGTGAAGTAGACATTCCAATGCAGTGCATTTAATAGAAGAAATTAAAAGTCAGAGTAATGAAGCTATTTGCTCCATCTGCATGGTAAGCAGTGAAAATGAGATTTGAAGGCGATGGAATGTTTTTATTCAGTTAAATTTATATTCACGCAGAGTACACAGGATCAAGCTGCAACCCAGGTATGTGCCCTGACTAGGGATCAAACCGGGACCTTTCAGTCCGCAGGCCAACACTCTATCCACTGAGCCGAACTGGCTTGAGCACACAGGCTTGTCTTTGCACTCTCCCTGTAGAACTGGGTGCACAACATTTATGCTCGGAGAAGCTGTGCCCGCACATCGTGGACTCTCAGTGCCTGCCTGTTGCGTCCTCTCACCTGATTCCAAGCCCCTGGCTCCTTCCACTGCCCCACGCTGCCTGCCACCTCCCACTAAAGGAGGAAAGGAACCTTCTGGAAGTTCTGTATTAACCGGAGAGAAGAATGCAGCTCATCCCTACAGTGAAACCTCTCCCCCGCCACCCTGCCAAGACAATCAAAACACTGAATTACTAACATACTTGAAAAGATACAAAATCCGGATTCTCCCCAATGCGCTGGGTTGTTAACTTGGAAAACCGTGGAGGGCTATGGCTACTGCCGAGGGTCCTAGATAAGGAGGTCAAAGGTTATCAAGAGACAAGGAGACATCCCAGGGGGAGCTTGGCCTGGTTTTAACGCTACTGATGGATGATGGGAAACCTCCATGGACACTGGAGAGTGCTCTACACGGAGGCCATCGATGTTAGAAATGTTATCAGGGGTCAGAGGGCATTAAGAAAATAAACTATGTTAAATTACCACTTACTGAAAACATCCGATTTCATGCAAACATGAAATGAGGAATTCAGTACAAAGGGCCTTTTCTGAACATCACTCTAAAAGTTACCCATGCCAGTGGGTCAACCAGTCTTCCTCATGAAATTGGAAAATGTCTTTTGAGTTAAGGATTTGTTTTCTTCTAAAGTATTCTGTTAATTATTTTACCCTGAAGCATTATGTTAGCTCTTCAAGGCTAGGCCTGACTTGCAGAGGTAGCTAGCCAACGTCACAGACGCATGTCCACACAGGCCCGCTGGCTCTCGGACCTGAGCGCCTTTTCTCCATCCGCGCCTCCCACTGCGGTGGACAGACGTGCTTTTCTTTTTAACCTGAACAGTGACCAGCTCACAAGTCGGTAAGTTTTGTGGTTAAACTTCCAGACTAACATTTATTAGACAGAAGTTATGAAGTTCACTACTTACTCGCCACTTCTACCTTTTCCCTTAGAATAGATTATCTATCTATCTATCTATCTATCTATCTATCTATCTATCTATCTATCCATCCATCCATCCATCCATCCATCCATCCATCCATCCATCCATCCATTTATCCATCCACCTGTCTGTCTGCCTGCCATCCATCCATCCATCCATCCATCATTTATCCATCCTTCCTGCCTGTCTATCCATCCATCCATCCATCCATACATCCATCCATCCATCCATCCATCCATCCAAAGATTTGCCTTTAGTCTAGAGCAGTGGTTCTCAATCTTCCTAATGCCGCGACCCTTTAATACAGTTCCTCATGTTGTGGTGACCCCCAACCATAAAATTATTTTCGTTGCTACTTCATAACTGTGATTTTGCTACTGTTATAAATCGTCATGTAAATACCTGATATGCAGGATATATTTTCATTGTTACAAATTGAACATAGTTAAAGCATAGTGATTAATCACAAATACAATATGTAATTATATATGTGTTTTCCGATCGTCTTAGGCGACCCCTGTGAAAGGGTTGTTCGACCCCCAAAGGGGTCGAGACCCACAGGTTGAGAACCGCTGGTCTAGAGGCTCATAAATGATTTCCAAAGTGGCCACTAGTGTCTCCTGGCTCCCTGCCCCCCCTTTTTGTAATATTAAAAGGGCTTTTCTTCCTAATACACAGGGAGAAAAAGAAAAGTAAGTTTTGTTTTCTAGCTTCTAAGTTACCTCACTGAGAAGTGTCTTTGGGATCTGCGTTTTATTTTATGTGTTCAGTTTCTTGACTGGATGTGTTTATTCTAGCTTCAGGACGGGCGATATCACTCTGGGGGCGAATCTTTCATTCTTTGACCTGCGACTCTGTTTTCATCGGCCTTTATTTTAAACCGAAATCCCAAGTGTATGTAACATCTCTTCGTCCTTCACAGTCATTCTTGGCACTGTTTCCAGGCTCTGTGGGTGCAGGGACATCCCTGTGCTGGGTGCGGGGGCACCTCCCTTCGCTCCTGGAAGGTGTGCTGGGCCCGTGTCCTCCAGCGAGGAATGTCGTGCTCACACTCAGCTCGCGCACTGCCCGACGCTTCCCCACCCTCCTACCTGGGACGTGGTGGAGACAAAGGTGCACCTGCCCAGGGGTCCAGGAGTGGCCAAGGTCGTCTCTGGCGTCACTTTGCTGGACCTGGCACCCAAGGGAGTTACCAAGGGAGGCGCACGGCTCCTGTGGAGGAATCACCAGGAAAGGCTGGGAACTGATGGGGGGCACGGCGCCTTCTACGGTTTTGATCCCACGAAGGTGGCGCTGTGTCTACAGCGGGTACATTCAGACCCTCCACCCCTCAGCCATCATGGCAAACACTCCTGCCTCCCTTCTGATCTGAGAACCCGGGGGGGTGGCTCAGTGGTCCTCTCAGAGCCTGCGCATGTGCCCCCCTTGAGCATCAGGGCCTCTGAAGCCCCTCTTCCTCCAGAGGAAAGCCGGGGGGCTTGGAGAGCCTTTCGAACCGGCTGTGTCTTTTCATGCATCTTCTTCATACGCGGACGGTGCTTTCTCGGTCTGAACAAGGCGTGGAGCCTGCCCGCTGTCTGCCGATGACGTGAGGTCCACGCTATGCTAATACCCTCAGTGGCACAGAGCCACGTGCCGCTAGGCACTATCCGGGCACCTGCAGGGAGCACGTGCGTCCCAGTGGCCCTGCAGCCACATCACTGCTCAGGTCCAGTTTGTCTCCTTGTTTTGCAAGCAGGTGCCTGTCAGGGACTCAGTTGTAAGTGGCTCTGCATGTGCAGGGGCGGGGGCGGGGGTGCTACAGCTCTGCCATCAAGCTGATGGACTGTTGATCTGCGTATTGAACTGAGCAGGGGCCAGCTTACTCTCTGCTGCCGGGGCTCAGAGAACCCAATGGCGTCGCTCTCAGGACCTGGGGTGGCCGCAGAGTCACTCCCCTTTTCCAGTGTGACCAACGACGGCAGCCGCAGGACGGTCCTGTAAGGGACCCCCTTTCTACTGCAGTCATTGCGGGGAAGAACAGCTTTAAAGGCGTTTCTCAACAGGCCTTGGTGTGTTTCACCCGCTCAGCCCTCCAATCGCCGCAGGCGTGTGCACTGGCTGTTTGTGTCCACGCCGGGCCTTTGTTTATGTCTGTGTCTCCAATGTCCCCCCTGCCTCCTCACCGCCCAGAACGCAAGTCCGGGACGGCCTCTCAGAGGGAATCGTCTTTAACATCTCTGAGTCCATTTGAGGAACATAAACCGCAAAACTTGATGAAATCACCAGCTTTATTTGACTTTGTTTATTTTTAATAAATGCTTTGCGGTTTTTGTCTGGATGAAATGCGGGCTGCATAGTGTAGCTTTTGGTAGTCCCACCAACAGATTGCAAGCTTCTACAATGTGCACCATTTTGGAATTATCTCCCTTGGTTAAACTTGTTCTCAAATCACACACAAAACACCAATAACATCAATCAGCATGAACCGCACGTACTTTTGCGCGTCCGTTTGTGCCCGCAGGTAGACTTGGGGGCTGAGGGAACCCGGTGTAAACCTGCAGTTTTTGTAAAGAACTCGTGCTGCTGTCGGCTTGAGTTCTCCCCAGACTCTGGAATAACGTGGTGAGTAGAGAGAATACGCAGAGGACCTTCAGAAAACCCGGGTCACGGTGGGCGTCCTAGTGGTTACGGCCTGTCAGCATCATCATGCCCATCCATCGCTGAATAGCATTTTATACTCACCACTAGAGGCCCGGTGCACGAAATTCATGCAGGGGTGGGGGATGTCCCTCAACCCAGCCTGCACCCTCTCCAATCTGGGACCCTTCAGGGGATGTCCAACTGCTGGTTTAGGCCCAAAACCGGCAGTTGGACATCTCTCTCACAATCCAGGACCGCTGGCTCCTAACCACTCACCTGCCTGCCTGCCTGATTGCCCACAACTGCCCTCCCCTGCTGGGACCTGATTGCCTCCAACTGCCCTCCCCTGCAGCCCTCATGGCCTCCAACTGCCCTCCTCTGCAAGCCTGATCACCCATGACTGCCTTCCCCTGACGTGACCTGCCTCCTCTGCTGGGACCCACCTCCTCCACGCTGTGCAGAGCTGCAGGACCCCCAGGCCTCACTGCACGGAGCAGCCACAGCGCTCACTTCTGCTGTGCGTGTGGCCATCTTGTGGCAGCCATCTTGTGAGGACATCGCACGAGGGCTTTGTGCAAGGGCATGACACCACCTAGGCTTTTATTATATAGGATGTGCCTTCGTGTACAACATGGTCCTTGTAAACACATGAAATGTGAAAAAGAAAACACACCCAGGAGTGTCTATTTTCTGGCGAGAGAGGCAGCAGGGGCAGAGCACGGCCATAACTCCCTCCTGAGCCGCGACTGCCTGCACTTCATGGTGCTGCCACCAGACCGCTCTCCGGCGGGAATCATGGCTCCTAGCAGCCAGACCTCCGGGACAGGCGGCGCCGGCGTGCTGTTGATGGTATGTCCCAATATGTAACTCCCCTCATGGGTCAATAACTGGCTTTATAATTAAACCCATTATTAGACTGACCCCTTAGTCCATGTCTTCCAGGGAAGACTAGTACATTATGTCAGAAAGTGAGTTACATTGTTCATATAATAATTGTTTTATATTCAAACCATTTAAACCAGTTTCTTAGGCTTTTCCTCTTTCCGCATCTCCTTTAATGTTTCATAGGACACCCATTCTCATAGTCGTTTCCATTCCGTTCAGTGAGCTGCCCTTCGTCTCTGTCTTCTCCTCCCCTTCGGTGTCTGCATCCCCAGGTCACTTTGCACACGTCTTTCAAGCTCCACTGGGTATCACAGCTTTAACGGACCGTCTCCAGTGGCCTCGTCCTGGGCGCCGACTCGGGTGCGCCCCCGGGTGAGGCCCCAGCGTTGCCCGGTGTTCCGTTGTGTTGCACAGGTACCACGTGTCCCTGCGGGACTATCTTTACGGCATCTTATAGGCCTCCGTTTCATTAATATCTGTGCCTTTGCTTTGTTATCGGTAAAATCATCGGGAAGAAGTTACTGTACGGAAAGGAGACACCACGAGAAGAGCGTTAGCCAGTCTGGGTCCGGGGTCCAGCTCCGGCACGAAGGAGCAATGTGATTGGAGTAAGAGGTCAACCTCTCAGTGCCAGTTCCCTCAGTTGCAAAAGCGGGGAGAACTGATATTTTCTGTTTCTCTTTCAGGAAGCATATCATCACACCAGTTTGCCATCTAGAGGGACAGATGGATTGTCCCTCTATCGCAGCATTTTAACTTCATCATAATTATTTTTTTTTGCCCGGTCCCCCAGCGAGATGGCTCGCCTGTGGCAGGTGGGCAAGCTGCACGTTCTCTTCCTTCCGTGTTCCTGGAATACTCAGTGCTCGCTGTGCTTCAAACTGTATTTGTGACAGCAAATATCCCCAAATGACTTCTCATCATACCCCTGGTTTGCCCCGCTGAGACACAGGGCTGACACCCTTTTCTGGGTGCATTGGGAGAAGAATGAGTGTCTTGACAAAGGTTCAATTTTAAGGAACTGGGCTGTCCTTGACTGGACTTTTCGCGTGTGAAACCGCTGTCACGGGCGTTACTTTTGCTTTTGTCCAGCAGGTGGCAGTGGTGCCTTAAATAAAACCCTGTCTGTGGGGGTGGGACAGAAGCTCCTGCACACTTTTCTAAAGAAGCAGATGTCATAGGAATCCAAGGGAACATCACACAGTAATTTGGACCCACGCAGTTACATGCAAAATGAAATAGTTTAAGGAGTGTCCAGCTCTTTAAAAAGTCTCCCCGGTTTTTCCGTTTGCAATGCCCCGCAGTTACTCCGGGGCGCGGAGACGGGGCAGAAACAAGCTACGGGATTATGTTGGCAACAAGGTCCCTCCACGGCCAGCGCGTGTGCTGAGATGCTGTTGAGCTGTAAGTCCTGCAAGATTCGGAAAAGCAATCGCCACGAGGAGTACAGATCTTTCCCGTTCTCCCTTCCCTGACCGCCCCCTGCCTCCGGACACTTCGGTAGCTCGCTCACTGCCTGCAACAGAGAGAGACACGCCGCGGTGCCGCTGAAACCTGGAGAAGAAAAGCGAGGACGGGCCAATACTCCCCGAGTTTAACTTGAGAAAATTGATGTTGTTCACAATTTTTTTTTTTGACGTTGAAAGCCCAATTCGTAATCATAACATCCTCCTTCCTGAATATCATGTTTCTTTTCCCAAAGGAGCAACCCACCTTTTTCTTTTCTTTTAAAATCTGAAATGAGCAGATGTTTACACACAATTTCTTGAAGTGTCCTTTGTTTTTCTTTGATCTTTAAAATCACTTTACTGCCTTTTTCTATTACGTGACACTAGGCTATCTTAGACGTTAATAACTTTGTAATTTCTCAGCTGCTGGAAATGAACAACTCATATAAAAGAAAATAGGATTTCCTAATATAGTATGAGTAGTGTGATAATATTGCACTCGCATAAATAACTATTCTCACTTTATTCAATTAGACCAAATTGATGATTTGCCCTTAAGCCCATCTTTAAGGTGGCTCCCTTACCTAAGAGATTTAGGAAACACGGAGAAGCCCTCTAGAGAGGTTTGGTAATCCCATCATGCTTTTGATGGAATAAAGTAATTACTAAGGACTCACATCTAAAAAGCAGAGGAGTGGAAGGGACAGGAATGTGTAGGTATTTAAACTCTCTGACTTAGTAATGTATTCACAGAAAGGACTGGAATGTTCGGCTCTCATCATTCCCTAACACTCCCAAGCGCCCACTTCTCCTCACCACGTCCACTCCTGTGTCCTGTGTGGTCCTGAGTCAGGGAGGGGTGGAGGAGGGAGAGAGAGCCAGGAACGGGGAGCAGCAGGAGCCCCCCGTCCCAAGCTCCCCCATGGAGAACTGCGTCCATGGGGCCCCCGTGTGAACACACAGCAACAGGCCAGGTTTCTCCACTCACCCCGGGTCCTCGGAGGAAGAACCAGCTGGCGCGGTGTGCTTCTCTCTGTCCGATGGTAGGTACCTGTCAGACGCATCCGTCTGTAAGTGCTTTGTATTTGCCTTGGGAATCTTAGGTTTTCTGTTCGTGTCTTTCCAGCTCTGATTTGTCATGAAAATAGACAGATGATCATGTGCCCATTGTTTTTAAGATTTAGGATGGGGCTGGTAGAAGAGGAGGATTCTAGTCTGTGTGTCCGAGGTGGAGTGTGAAAGCCAGAATCGGTGCCTGTACCCGCCAGCAGGTACCTGAAGGGGGCGCTGGAAAGCTCACTGGGGATGTGGGCAGAGCTCACACAAAGGTGGGCGAAGCAGGGTTCAGGCGGCTGGGATGCCTGTTCAAACCATTTGTAAAGTTAATTTACATTGTTTCTAGGAGTGTGTACTTTTTTAACATTTTTAAAAAATAATGTGTTTTTTATTGATTTTTTAGAGAGAGAGGAAAGGGAGAGGGCTAGAGAGATAGAAACATCAATGAGAGAGAAACATCATCCATCGGCTGCCTCCTGCACGCCTCCTACTGGGAATTGAACCCGCGATCTGGACTTGTGCCCTGACCAGGAATCTAACCAGTGGCCTCTTGGTTCAGGGGTGGAGGCTCAACTGCTGAGCCACACTGGCTGGGCCTAGGAGTGAATTCTTTATTAACTTCTCCGACTGGGGATGGGGGAGCCCCCGTTCCAGCTCCTCCTTGGATGTCTTACAAATTATTTCTCCTCTTCCCACCATCAAGGAAAGAAGCATGCACGGCCTTCATGATTTTGCAAACCATGTGAACTGAAATTATTTTTATTTTTAAAAAGCAAGTAAATGATTTCAACACAAAAACCTACCGTAAAACAATAATTTAAAAAAGCCGCAGCATGCGGGGTGCGGGGCGTGCTCACAGGAAAAGCTTGGGCAGGAGAGGAAGCCTGGCCCATTCACAGCCTCTTTGCTGAGATGCGCGTCCCAGGAGCCAGCGTTTCATGTCCTGCCCGGGGTCGCTGCCTGCGAACCGGAGCAAACAGGGCTGCTCACGGGTGAAACGCATATTTATGGCCTGAATAAGGGCCCAGATTCACAGACTGTGTGACAGCGCTGGGCCCGGGACAGGGCGATGGGTCGGAGGGGCTGATCTGCATGTCAATGCAAGGCCCTTTGGGAATAGCAGCCTCCAGACAATGCTGATGTCTGGGTCGGGGAGAAAACCCATAAAGTGTGGCCCCACCTCTCAATGGCCGGGCCCTTGTTTTGTGCTGTGAAAACTGTGAAACAGGGTCAGCGAGTCCATTCTCCGATGTTTCATTATGTTTTCAATGAAGCGATTGAAGCCGCGCGGAACCCGGAACCCAGACAGACAGACATCACAAGCCACTGTGGGAAGGCGGCCCCTTTCGTTGTTGCCGAGTCCTGGGTCCCGGGTCCTGGGTCCGAGCGGGAGCTGGGCCCTGAAGCCCCGAGGGAACCCAACCCGTCAGCACAGCACCCAGAACCCTCTGCGTGAGGAGAGGGCTCTTCCAGCTGCTGAGAAGCGGGTCATAGGTGTCCGCACACCCGGCGGCGGGGACCTTAGGAGGTGAGGGCACCCTCTATCTGCCCGACCTGGGGCCTCCGTCTCCCTGGGACAGAGGCCCGAGCCCGCTCAGCGCTGCTGGGGTTCCCTTTGGAGACAGTGGCTTCCGATTTCTCTGTCTCACCCCCTTGGCCTCCCGGCGAGAGCGCTGGCAGGACACTGACCTCCAAAGCTGGAGTGTGGGGGGTCAGGCGCTGGCACAGCCCCGGGGTCAGGGGTAAAGGCCATGCATCTCTCTGTCTCTGCTGGTTTGGAAACTGAGGGCCTGGTGGTGACTTCAGGCTCCGTCCTGGCTCCTCGTCTGCCTGGTGATGCACCCTCCCCACCCCACACGGTCTATGTTCTAAAAAGCTTTTCAAACCCGGGCCGCTTTAGCTGCCGCACACGTGGTTTCGCTTTTGATTCTGAATTTGCTTTCTCTGTGTGACCGGCGGTGTTCCCCAGGAGACTCCTCTGTTGCTCTCTAGGCATGACTGAGCCCTGGGAGACCCGCTGTGTAGAGTGTGTACTGGGTGAGTCGCTTCAGTCACTTCGTTCAGAGCCCCAGACAGCCCACTTCACCTCCTGTCACCTGTCTTATCTCCTGTCCTATCACTTGTCCTCCTATCACCTGTCCTCCTATCCCCTGTCCTCCTATCATCTGTCCAATCACCTGTTCTCCTGTCACCTGTCTTATCTCCTGTCCTATCAATAGTCCTCCTATCACTTGTCCTATCACCTATTCTATCTCCTGTCTTATCACCTGACCTCCTATCACCTTTCCTCCTATCACCTGACCTCCTATCACCTGTCCTCCTATCACCTGTCCTCTATCCCCTATCCTCCTATCATCTGTCCAATCACCTGTCCTATCACCTGTTCTCCTGTCACCTGTCCTATCACCTGTCCTTCTATCTCCTGTCCTATCATCTGTCCTCCTATCACCTGTCCTTCTATCTCCTGTCCTATCACCTGTCCTCCGATCACCTGTCCTATCATCATGTCCTCTTATGTCCTCCGATCACCTGTCCTATCATCACCTGTCCTCTTATAACCTGTCCTATCACCTGTCCTCCTATCACCTGTCCTATCATCACCTGTCCTCTTATAACCTGTCCTATCACCTGTCCTATCACCTGTCCTCTTATAACCTGTC
Organism: Myotis davidii; assembly: GCF_000327345.1. NCBI lineage: Eukaryota > Metazoa > Chordata > Mammalia > Chiroptera > Vespertilionidae > Myotis > Myotis davidii. Next base: position 586,060 of record NW_006296799.1, on the reverse strand, counting down.
CTATCACCTGTCCTATCACCTGTCCTGCTACTTCTCAGCTGCAGGAGGACAACTAAAACCCCCTGATAGAAGCAGCCACTCCCTCTCCAGTCACACCTCCCTGGCGCCGAGGAAAGTCGCTGCCCTGGTGGAGAAACCAGCGGCTTCACTCGCCTTGACTTTCAGGGAAAACTTGCTCTCAGGCCCTTCTCTGTTCCCTATGTCCTTTCTGGCACCCTCTACCTCCTCCCCAGCGTCCGTACACCTGCTCCTTTCCTTCTAAACCCCTGTCTTCCCTTCAGGTCTTCACCGACTCTGGCTATGTGGGCAACTTCAAAAATGGTTGTCTGACCCAAATCCCACTTCAGTAGCTGAGCCGTCTCTCTGGTATTCCCAGGGCTTGTTACTTCTCACCAACGATACGTTCACCTAACACCAGCCCTGGAGACCGCGTACTCATGCTGGTGTTGCTTTCCTGCGTCCCAAGTTCTCCCACTGGCCTTCAGAAGAATGAGTGCCGAGCCGAGGAGTTCCTTCCACGGAACAGAACGTGGCAGAAGCGGTGGTGGGATGTGAGGCTGGGTCAGGGAAAGCTTTGGTGCCTCGTCCCTCCCCCTCCCCCAACACACACACACACACACACACACCCTCAGAGTCACGCAGCCTGGAGAGCCTTGCCTCCTATGGGGAGGATAGTGTCACAGCCAGCGCAATGTGTAGCCCATGGGGGCCACGGAGGCTTTAGGTGGCAGCCCCAGCCACTGAGGGCAACCTCTTGGGAGACCACAGGTGAATAGTTCCTTCGAGCCAGCTTACAGACAGTCTGTGATCACAAATGCTGTTAGATCATGTTTGGGTGGTTGGCTATGCAGAGTTTGGGGTGGTTGGCAATGTAGAGTTTGGAGTAGGTGGCTAAGCAGGTTTTGGGGTGGTTGGCTATGTAGAGTTTGGGGTGGTTGGCTAAGCAGAGTTTGGGGTGGCTGGCTATGCAGGGTTTGGGGTAGCTGACTATGCAGTGAGAGATATATGTCTTCCATCACTCCCCAACATTGACATATTTTCTGTGCCTGAAGATTGCTGAGTCCCGGGGCTCTGACTTTAAAATGATCGGTATCCATTCCTTCTTTGATGTGATGGCCATGTTACCTCCTACTCAGCCCCAAAAGTTCCCTTGGGTGGTCAAAACCTGCCCGTGACCTGCCTCCCTCACTCCCTGCGTTGTGTCCGCAGCACACCTGGGCCGTTTTCTCTGTCATAGCATCCCTGGGAGCTGGGAAGCACCCCCAACTTAGCAGGTGGCCGTGGTGAGCACACCTGCGGGGTGCACGGCTCCACTGTGGGGGTGCATGGTTCCCGTGGTGACCACACCTAGGGGGGTGCACGGCCCCACTGGTCACCAGGCAGCCCTGCGTGATGGATTCCCATCTTTTCTCTCGGAATAAGTGACCACCCTTGAGGAAGGAGCCCTGACTTTCTGTTCCCAGCAGCGAGCACAGTGTGGCTTCAGGTGGGTCCTCGCCAGGAGACACGGCCGGCGTCCTCCTCCTCTCGGGTGGCCTGACTGTGGTGTCCTTTCTGAGGGTGTGAGCAGGGGTGTCGCCCAGGAGCCGGTGACAATGTCAGGGCCACACAGGGGTCCGGAACCAGGTGGCACATTCACCTCGGCTGGTCCCTTGCCTTTGTCTTGCCTATCCGGATAGAATGTACTGGGCCTGGCGCCTCTCCTCCTTGGGGCTACACAGCCCTGCCTGGTCCGCAGCAGGCAGACCGCCTATTGGGGGGGGGGGGTCTGGGCACCGGGGATGAGCTGGAGGGCTCTCCGATGTGAAAGCAGCACTTGATACTCATGCAGAATGCATTTGCGCTGCTTTCACTCGGTCCTCATCTCTTCTAAGATGTGCAATTACTTGTCCCGGAGGTGATGTAGCTGCAGGGTTCCGCTGTTCCCATTTCTCCTCAGCACATGGAGATGCTGAGAGCGTCCAAGGCGTTGAGTAGTCTGATTTGCTCCTAGGTCGCCGGACCTCTGTGCTCAAAGTGCACAGGGAAGCCATTGTGGGCCACGCGGCAGCTTGACCGCCCTGTGCGCCAGGGTGGCCCTGTTAACAGGTGGACAGTCTCAGACGCACCTGCTGTGCGGAAAAACACTGTTGCTTTCATTCTCTAGTTTTCCAGGTGAGTGATGGCTCAGCCAAGTGGGAAGAACGCTGAGAAGCAGACTGGCATCAGGTGCAAATACAAAGAGATTGACCTTCCCAAGGTCAACATGCTGCAGTTGACTAATAGGCCCCGATCTTGTCTCTCAATCCCCATGCCACTTACCAGGCTAGCTCGTCTCTTCTCCCCATTCATCTTATTTCCCAGGCAACGGTGAAGATCCATAAAACTTTTGGAAAGAAATATGTGTTATCGTCAGATCTGAGACTAAAAATGCAATGGCTCTACTGCTAAAACTTTACAGCTTACGGCAGGGTTTAAAATGGACTTCTCGCTGCCTGTGGAACCCCGAGGAGGAGATAGTGGCAAGTCATTTTTCTTTGGAAATGTGTCCCCATGTGCGGACAGGGGCCAGCCCTCCATCCTGAGGAATGGCTCTCCGGGGCCTGCTGAGTGTTCCGGAGCCGGAGCTACTAAACAAAATAAATGGCACCTCAGAACGCGCGGCCGTCTTTGGTTTCGAGTAATGCATTTCATCATGTTTCCTCATCCCTGGCTACCACTAGCCTCTCTCAGACACCAGCGCCTGCAAAACAAGTGTTTGTGGACCTTGGGGTCGGGAAATTGGGTGCAACTTATCTTTCCTGGCTTCAGGACTCCCCCCGGGCCCGCCTGCTGGAGTCCATTCATTGTCTTTACTAGCTGGGTTTGGACAGAGACCCCCCAAAAAAGGCTAGTAACCTTTGGAGTTCTAGTAAAGGTCAGAACTGTGAACTACCCAGTTAATTTAAGTAATAATGGTTGAAGCATCTCCACCTTAGTTCACTTAATTCCTTAGGTACTTATGTAGATCTTTGTTGATTATTGTTGATCAGATACTCCTGGAGATCTGTTGATGAGTTAATCAGGTACTCTGCCTATTCCTGAAAATTGTCTGCTGATGTGTGTCATTAAAACCTCCTTACCCTAAGGGCTACTCCAGATGAATAAAAGCTTGGTGAGACCTGAGCAAAGAGAGGAAGTCTTTCCGGAGAAGGAAGTCTTTCCGGACTTACCCGCCTGGTCCCCCGGTATTGCAAAATTATCTCGTGTCTCTTTCTTTCATTTGTTGTGCGGTTCCTCTTTCAGATACCGAACCCTACTCCATGCGGGTCGTGGAAGGAATCACTCAGCACCCGCCCTCATTAAACGTGACTGATCTGAATGCAGGGCAATGCTGGGAAGGTTAATGTCATGACCAGAAAGTATGGAGTGGCTGCCTGAGCGCAGTTCCATGGAGGGGCTGTTGGAGAGCCGGTGTGTCCCTCAGCTCCTGTCTGCGGCTGTCTCCTGGCAGCACAACACCTGAATTTGCTGGTTTCAGGGGGAAGCAAGACCTGTTTCCTGAGCATCTTTTTCTAAAGCTCCCGTGGAAGCCGCATGAACTGGACAGAGGAGACACAGGCGTGAAGGCGTTAGTGTTCATCCCTTAGAAACGCATGTACTTAAGGGCAGGATGTCAGCAGCATGTGTCTCTAGGTGACAGGTCATTGAAATTTTAGTTTATGTTCCTTTTAGTCATTTTCTTCAATCATCATTCATTCCCTTTGCTATAAAAGCAATCAGTATAGTCTGTAAAATATTTAAATATGCAAATATTTAAAAATCCTATATAATAAAAGGCTAATATGCAAACCTACCTAATGGCAGGACAACCAGTCACTATGATGTGCACTGACCACCAGGGGGCAGATGCTCAACACAGGAGCTGCCTCCTGGTGGTCAGTGCACTCCCCCAGGGGGAGCGGGCCTAAGCCATCAGTCAGACATCCCCCAAGGGCTCCTGGACTTCGAGAGGGCACAGGGGGGCTGAAGGATCTCCCGAGTGCATGAATTTCATGCACCTGGGCTCTAGTTATCCATAATTACATTAGCAAACAGGGGTGCATACGCCTTTCGGGGCACACAGGGGTCTTTTGAGGTAGCCAGAGGAGAAGTTACCCCAAACCTGTGGCTCTCACACAGCCAGCAGCACAGAGGGAGAACCTCCCTCCTCTGCTCCGTCCCTGTCCCAGCCCAGCACTAAGTATCAGGAGTGTTCCTGGCCAGCAGCCCCGAGCAGGGTCCCTTCCCATTGCTCCTCCGTCTCTCCGATGTCCTCCCTCTCAGTACTGCCAGGCTGATTAGTTCCTCAGTTTCCCCATGCAGTGGCTGCCGCGTCACACAAACCGACTTCTCTGCCCCAGGCTTGTGCTCCACCCACACAGTCCACTGCATCCGTGGATGAAATCTTGTCCAAATATTCTTTACCACATCATATGTCTGTGAAAGAACCCGATAAAGGCTCTAGTTCTTGTTTCCTCCTACTCCAGGTTTAAATTATTTTGAAAAAGCAATCTTTATTGCCCTGACTGGTTTGGCTCAGTGGATAGAGCGTCAGCCTGCAGACTGAAGGGTCCCAGGTTTGATTCCAGTCAAAGGCATGTACCTTGGTTGCTGGCACATCCCCAGTAGGGGGTGTGCAAGAGGCAGCCGATCAATGTTTCTCTATCATCGTTGTTTTCTAACTCTCTATCCCTCTCCCTTTCTCTCTGTAAAAAAATCAATAAAATATATATTTTTAAAAAATCTTTATTGTTGAGACTATTGCAGATGTACCCCATTTTTCCCCTCAGTGTCCCCCTCTACCCGGATTCTGCCCCACCCAGGTCTTCATCACCCTATTGTCTGTGTCCATAGGTAATGCATATGTGCATACAAGTTTTTTGGTTAATCACTTCCCACCTTTTTACCGCCAACCCTCTCCCACCCTCCCCCCTTCCCTCTGAGATTCGTGAGTCTTCCATGTTTCCATGCCTCTGCTTCTATTTTATTCATCAGTTTATTTTGTTTATTAGGATCCTTGTTTGTTTATTTTTAGATTCAATTGTTGATAGACATGTATTTATTGCCATTTTATTGTTCATATTTTTGTCTTTTCTTCTTCTTCTTCTTCTTCTTCTTCTTCTTCTCCTTCTTCTTCTTCTTCTTTTTCTTCTTCCTCTTCCTCTTCTCCTTCCCCTCCTCTCTTCCTTCTCCTTCTCCCTCTTCTTAAATACCCTTCAACATTTCATGTAATACTGATTTGGTGAGGATGAACTCCTTTAGCTTTTTCCTGTCTGTGAAGCTCTATATCTGACCTTCAATTCTACATGATAGCTTTGCTGGGCAGCGTAATCTTGGTTGTAGGTCCTTATGTTCATCATTTTAAATATTTCTTGCCACTCCTTTCTGGCCTGCAAAGTTTCTGTTGAGAAATCGGCTGGCAGTCATATGGGCACTCCCTTGTAGGTAACAACTGCTTTTCTCTTGCTGCTTTTAATATTCTCTCTGTCTTTAACCTTTGGCTTTTTAATTATGATGTGTCTCGGTGTGAGCCTTTTTGGGTTCCACTTGTTTGAGACTCTCTGTGCTTCCTTTTCTTATAAATCTATTTCTTTCACTAGGGAGGGGGAGGTGTCTGTTATTATTTCTTCAAATAGGTTTTCAATAGCTTGCTCCCACTCCTCTCCTTCCAGCACCCCCATGATGCAAATGTTTGTATGCTTGAAGTTGTCCCAGAGGCTCCTTATACTATCTTCATATTTTCTGATTATTTTTGCTTTTTAGTCTTCTGATTGGGTGTTTTTTGCTTCCTCATATTCTGAATCGCTGATTTGATTCTCAGTGTCCTCTACTCTACTGTTGCTTCCTTGCAAATTATTCTTCATTTCAGTTAGTGTATGTTTCATTTCTATCTGGTCCTTTTGATGTTATTGATGTTTTCTCTAAGATTCTTGAAGCTGTCACTAAGTTCTTTAGCAGCATTATAACCATTGTTTTGAACTCTATATCCAGTAGTTTTCTTGCTTCCTTTTCTTTCATGTGTGACATATTTCTTTGTATTCAAGTTTGACTGCTTCCCTGTGCTTGTTTCTATGTATTGGGTAGAGCTGCTATGTCTCTTGGAGCTGGTAGAGTGGCCTCTGTAGTAGGTGTCTTGTAGGGCCCAGTGGCTCAGTCTCCTCAGTCACCTGAGCTGGGCACACTAGGTGTGTCCCTGTGTGTGCTATATGCAATGTCTTGTTGTAATTGAGCCTAGATTGCTGTTGGCAACACCTGGAGGGATTGACCCCAGGTGACTCTGAATCTGTCCATCAGGTGCACTGACTCTGGGGCTTCCTGGGAGGTGCAAAGTCAGCTACTGTCTGTGCCTGGAGCCACCTGGCAGAAGCTACAGAGAAATCTGCAGATGGCTGCTACTTGTGTTGGGATTGGAGGTGCCAGGAGAGGCCAAGCTGTGAAGCAAGGCTGGTTGCTGCTGGTGCTGGC
>NW_006296799.1:547069-579549 GCF_000327345.1 Myotis davidii | reverse complement strand
TGCCAGTCAGCTCTGTGGCAAAGATGTCTCAGCGTAGAAACAATGACTTCTCCCAGCACTTTTGTCTGGGAGAAAGATGTCCCCAGTTCCTGCCCTGATGCCAGACAACTCAGTTCCCACTCATATGTCCATGGGTCATTTCAAGCTGCTGCCCCAGTGTTGGAACTCAGAGGGAGCAAGTCTGAGGAAGTCCATCCACTGGCCCTTTAAGAGGAACACCTGGGTCTCCAGCAGCCTCAGTATCACTCAGCCACAATCTCCACTGGTTTTACAGCCCCAAATTATGAAGGCTTCTCTTCCCATCACTGCAACCCTGGGCTGAGGGGCCTGGTGTGGGGCTGGGACACCTTCCTCCTTATGGGAGGCCTCTGCTGCTGAGATAAAAATAGTCCCACACATGGGTGTTGGCCCAGCCCGTTCCACGCCTCTGCCCCTTCTACCAGTCCCAATGTGGCTTCTTTAATTCTCTAGTTGTAGGTCTTCCCATTCAGCCAGATTTCAGGCAGTTCTGAATGATGGCTGTTCTCTGGTTTAGTTGTAATTCTGATGTGGTTGTGGGAAGATGTGAGTGCTCAGGTTTAAATTCTTTTCATGCTCTCTAATTTTGCTCTAATTTGTCAACAATTCCTTCCTTTGACCATCTCTCCATTCGTGTCAAGCAACTTCTCTCTCCCGAGTAAATCAGGCACAGTTCCATAGCTAAACCCCATTGGCTTTATTTTGCTCTATGGGGACACCTTCTCAGTCTCTCAGATCCCCATGACTCTGACCTGGATGGTCCCAACTTCCTCCATGACATCTGATGGACAAGTCTCACCTGTAGAGAGCTGCTTAATTCCCATTCTCACCAGGTGCATCACATGGAGATGGACACATTCTATTCAAAGCAGGAACCCGCTACGAACGTGTGCACATACTAGACAAGTGGCATTTTCACACGAGGGACGTGACCCATGTTTTAGGGAAATAACTCGACGGGCTCTTTGACCGAATAGTGTAGATTCCCAGCAGCACAGATGGCAACAGGAGTGCCAAGTGGTTCTTCCAAATCGTAAGTAGAAATATGGAATCTCTGAGACCGTGAATGAGAGAGCGTGGGAAGCTCAGAAATGCTGGAAACAATGAGGTGGAAGGGAGTCTGAGGAGACATGGCCAAGTCCGTGGCTCTAGGGACGTGTGGACAGTGAGAAGTTGCTATGCCGGGAGTGGCTGAAGAGTGAAGCATTTAGTTTTAAATGAACATCTGTCTCTGTGTTGTAACCATGCCCACTGTCCCGGCCTCCAGGGACTCTCTGTCCGTGGTCAGCTATCTCCTGGGAGAGTGAGGGGTCAGAGTCAGGGCAGTGGAGACGAAGCCACAGACCAAGGGCAGAAGCTGAGAGGTGACAGCCTAGCATGCATTTGAAGTAGTAAACTCCGGAAACCCAAGTCAGAGGCAGCTGGGGGAATGCCTCTCCACTAACTCAGCTATTCCAGGGGTTGCTAGGTTTCTCATAGATGTAAGAAAAGGAAAAGTTACCGTATTTAAATATTAGAGGGGAGGGAACGCCAAAGAGTTGGGGACACCCAGGTCACTGTTTATGCTGTCACATGATTTTGAGCCAACTTTAATTCATCTTTTAGATCTGTAATAGTTTTATGCCTATAAACATCTCCTCCATAAGATCAAAATCTAATGAAGGGAGTAAATAAATCTTACAGTCTTTTTTTGAGCATAGTATGTATTTTATTTTAAAAATTTAGCTTTATTATCGTTGTCTTCTTTTTCTCCACATTGACCCCTCCACTCCATACCAGCCCCTCCCCAGGCCCTCACCACTTACTGTCCGTGTCCATGGGTTAGGCACAGATGCATACAAGTTCATGGGTTGATCTCTTCCCACCCCCCCTCCCCCGCCTTCCCTCTGAGATTCCATAGTCTGATCTATGCTTCCATGTCTCTGGATCTATTTTGTTCATTAGTTTATTTTGTTCATTAGATTACACAAATGAGCAAGATCATGTGATACTTGCCTTTTTCTGACGGGCTTATTTCACTTAGCATGATATTCTCCAGGTCCCTCCATGCTGTTTCAAAGGGTAAGTGGCTGCTTGGGGCAGGTGCTCAGTTGGTGCTGTTGGATGGAAGGGGGAGAGAGATGCAGTTGGATGAAGAGACGGTTTTCATAATCACAGGGCGAGCATCCAGCACCATTGCTGATGTGGGAAGGGGCGGGGCCAGCCGTTTCTATAGCCTGTGTACGCATTTCTTTTAAGACTTGTAGCAAATTTATGTTGACGTTTATGTGGGAAGACAAATGAGGCTGCATTATCAGGATTCCTATGAAACAGACTGGTCAGCAGATGTGTTCTCCCTGCGCTGAACAGAGAACAATGGGGGGCCTTGCCTTCTGGCTGTTGGGGTGAAGGTTCGTGGAGTTGGATTAACCAGGGGCTCGGATGCTCCTGCTGTTTCTTTCTCTGGATGTCACATGGCGAGGGGAGTTACGAAAGGCGAGGAAAGGCGATTTTATTCTGCATACGGCCTGTGCTTGGTTGCAGATAATACATCACATGGGCTGTCTGCAAACAGTGGTAGTCACTGAAGATATTTGAAGGCCTAGAATTCCTCCCATTACTAAGTTAGCCTGTTGTTTTAAAACAATGGTTTGGGGCAGAAAGACAAGGCACACAATTTTATGTATTTAGCTAAAACCACATGGTTTAACTCTTACCTGGCCCCACATGGCAGCCTGAGTGAGTACCTGTCTATAAATGAGGTCCCTGTTGCACCCTCAGACAGTGAGACCAGGACTGAGGCGGGTCGGCGAGGCTGTGCTCTGAGGGGCTCATGGAAGAACGTCCAGTTCTTGTTTAACCCTTTTTCACCCGAGGCCTCTAAGCCTGGTTACATGGAAAAGTAGAGACTTTTTGTGAAAAAGAAAAACCAATCTGATGAGCATGTTTGCAGCAGCCGCTGTGAGCTGAGCTGTGGGTGCTGGAGGGACGCGGTTCGGAGCAGGTGAGCTGAGGGTAGGAGTTTCCAAGAGTGATTCAAAGTGCTGCTTCTCAGAAAATGCCACTTGGTTTTAGTGTATTTTTATTGATTTCAGAGAGGAAGGGAGAGGGAGAGAGAGATAGAAACATCAATGATGAGAGAGAATTATGGATTGGCTGCCTCCTGCACAGCCCCTACTGGGGATCGAGCCTGGACTTGTGCCCTGACTGGGAATTGAACAGTGACCTCCTGGCTCATAGGTCGATGCTCAACCATTGAACCATACCAGCCGGGCTCAGAAAAGTCTATTTGAATGTGACGTGTGGTGTTTAGGACGTGGCCAGTGTGCTCCCTGAAACTGCTCATTTTTGTCAGTGCTGACAGCTAGTAAGCGAACACGAGTATTTCTAGCTGTGTCCCCGAGGTTGTTACAGGCCTGCTGTGTCCCGAGATGCCAATAGGATCAGGCTCTGGCCTGTACCTCGTCTCCCAAGTCCAGGTCAGTGGTCCTGGGGGGCTGGGCAGCTGTTTCCCGTGCCCTCCCACCTCCCTTGCTCTCCCTCTCCTATAATAACTACCTGGAAGGTCCTCACCCTGTGCCAGGCCCTGAGAGAGCCTGTGACCCACTCTCCTGCCTCCACGTCAGCTTCCCCTGCGCCTGTCCTGCGTGAAGGCGAGCAGGTATTTTCCTAAAACAGAGCCCCGTTCCACTTCCTCCCCCAGCCCTCAGCAGCTCCCTTGTTCCCCTAAGACCCAAAACCCCCATCTGCCCTCGCAGCCTCCGCACTGCACCGGCTGGCCCCAGCTTCCTCTCCTTGCCTGTGCAGGTTGCATTCGGACGCACCGAATCCCCTCCGTCTGGCATGCCCTGCACCCCTGTCCGGACCCTGAGTCGTACCCATTCCTCTTATCCGGGTCTCGTGTCTGTGCCTGGAGACAGTGTCTGGTGCCCAGCGCTGTGCTTCTCTCACCCTGCGTGCCCGCAGGTCCTGCCACTCCATCCTGGGCTCACTGCGCAGAGGATGGTACCCAGGACCAGTGTCTGCTGGCAGCTCAGTGCCCCACGCGAGCTTGTACATAGCAGACATGCTCCCCACAGGCGGGGCTAGTGTGGGAAGTCAGGGTGGCAGGCCCCCGCCAGGGGTCCTCCTCCCTCACCTGCAGCTCCTGGCAGCTCAGGCTCCTGGGCTTCAGAACGCAGTCCTGCCTCCCTCTCCCCCGGGGCTGCGTGTGACCACACTTCCTCTCACAGGAGGACCCGCCACGGGCGCTAGTGTTCACCTTGGCAGCTTCATCTCATCTTTCTTTGTTGTTGTTAATCCTCAACCCAGGATATGTTCCCATTGACTTTTAGGGAGAGTGGAAGGGAGAGGGAAAGACAGAGAAACATCGATGTGAGAGAGACACATCCATTGGTTGCCTCTTACATGAGCCCTGACCAGGGCCTGGGCTGGGGAAGAGCCTGCACCAAGGTATGTGCCCTTGACTGGAATCGGACCAGGGATCCTGTGGTCCCCAGGCTGACCCACTATCCATTGAGCAACACCAGCCAGGGCGTGGCTTCGTCTCATCTTGATCAGGTCTGTGAAGCCGTTTCCAAATAAGCTCGCGGGTCCAGGCCAAGGCCTTGCGGGGTAGGACTCTCACATGTCTCCTTGAGGGGACACAGTCCAGTCACGTGCTCAGCACCCCGAGGGCTCGCTCAGGCCTTGTCTCTTTGCCTCAGTACCTTTCTGGCCAGCAAAGCGCAGGGACCATGTCTTCTTCATGTTATTCCTCCCTCGCACCTAACGTTTGCCCAGTGTTCACCCTGACCCTGGACTGAATCAATTGTTTGTCTAAACAGAATTGGAAAGACATGAAAATGGTTCTGAGGCTGCCAAGAAACACTGGCCACGCATCAGCACATGGAGGTGGTCCAGAGCCTCAAACACCGGTGCTTACTAATCAACACATTTTAAAAACCTCAAACACGCCACCAGAGCCCAGCAAGTTCCACGTGGGAGGCGTGGGTGCGGAGGGAAGCAATTATCAGTTGAATATGCCTTCAGATGCGCTAATAAGTGGGCTAAGTTGGGAAAGTAGGTTAAAACTCTTGTGTTACCTTCAGTTTGCAAGGAGGACCTTTAGAGAGAACATGGAGGCCCACTGGGCCCAGAACATGCTCACACGGAGTCAGCGAGCCGGGCTGGACAACCCCATCATCCGGCCACGAGGGGCCAGCTCACCTGCACCTGCCCCGTCAGGGGAATGGGCCCCGTTCATCCTTCCAGGCAGGTGACCCTTGGGGAGAACACAGTGGGGGCAACACCTCTGTACACCAAGGTCAAGAAAATTGTGTCCCAATGTCACAAGACAAATCAGAGTGAGTGGTGTTTGTTGTGTTCCACTCTGTCACCAGGGGAAGTCAGCAGACAGCTGTTGGGGCCACCAGGGAGTGGGGGAGTGTGTGACACTGGAAATGGGTGTGACACTGGAAATGGGTGTGAAGCTGGGAATGGGTGTGAAGCTGGGGATGGGTGTGAAGCTGGGATGAGTGTGAAGCTGGAAATGGGTGTGTGAAGCTGGGCTGTTGGGGCCACCAGGGAGTGGGGGAGTGTGTGACACTGGAAATGGGAGTGAAGCTGGAAATGGGTGTGAAGCTGGGAATGGGTGTGAAGCTGGAAATGGGTATGAAGCTGGGAATGGGTGTGAAGCTGGAATGAGTGTGAAGCTGGGAATGGGTATGAAGCTGGGATGAGTGTGAAGCTGGGAATTGGTGTGAAGCTGGGAATGGGGGTGTGAATCTGGGATGAGTGTGAAGCTGGGAATGGGTATGAAGCTGGGATGAGTGTGAAGCTGGAAATGGGTGTGAAGCTGGAAACCATAAAGGGGGGCCATGTGGGGACCACTGATTTAGACGCCTGTTCCCTTTCCACCTGAGACGAATGTCCTCTGTGGAATCTGGAGCAGGACAAGCTCAGAAGGTCCACTTTGGTGCAGTGAACCTGGAGATGATGCTCAGCAGCTCAAGTCCTTTCCCCAAACTGAATAATACTTACGCTGGGCAGCAGACCCAGAGACATGGCAGCATGCACCAGACTAAGGATCCTCAGAGGGAATGGGTGGGGGGAAGACATCAACCAGAAAACCTATAGCTATAAGAATAACCCATTGACATGGACAATAGTGGGGTGATGGCCTGGGGTGGGGAAGAGAGAGGGGAGGAGCTTAGTGGGGGATACAACGGGGGACATCTGTAATACCTGCAACAGTAAAGATAAATCTTTAAAAACGCAAACATCATTGCACTTTTTTTTGTTTATTTACAGTTGCAGAATGACAAAAGTTATTGATTAATTACAATCCTAGGTGTACCGGTTAATAATGGCAGATTTTGTAATCAAAGAAAACACAATAATTTCAAGAGAAACATCAAAAGTGCTTTATTCAAAGTAATATCCATCACTAGCTACACATTTCCCCCATCTTTAGCTGCTCAGAAAGTGCGTGTGCCATCAATCGGAACAAGTGGTCATCTGAAGGAGCAAGGTCTGGTGAATACGGCGGGTGGGTTCATACTTCCCAGGCAAGATCTTTCAATGTGTCTTTAACTGGTTTTGAAGTGTGTGATGGTGCGTCATCATGAAGCAAAATTACTTTGCCGTGTCTTCTGGCACATTCTGGTGGTTTTACGATCAAAGCGTGGTTCAAATTGATTGTCGGTAGCAATCAGTATTGACAGTTTCACCTGGTTTTAGAAGCTCATAATACGCCACACCTTCCTGATCCCACCAAACGCAGAGCACTGTCTTCTTTCCGAAGCGATTTGGCCTTGAAGTCGATGTTGATGGTTGACCTGGATCAACCCATGATTTTGTGCCTTTGGGATTCTCAGAATAAATCCACTTTTCATCGCCAGACACAATTCGATGCAAAAAAGCCTTTCTTTCATGCCACTGCAGCAACATTTTACTGATGACTTTTTGGTTTTCCATTCGTCTTTCGTTCAGTTGATGTGGCGCCCAGTTCTGCAAGTTGTTTTTGAGTTTGACATGCACTTTTCATCCAATAATGCTTGTCGTTGTTGGTCTTCAAACGTTTTCGGTTACCTGGATGTACTTTGTCTTTCACATCGAAATCATCACTTTTAAAGCGTTTAAACCAGCGTTCACAAGTATCTTGAGATGGAGCATGTTCACCATAAGCTTCCCGAAGTATTCAGCAGCACTTTTCTTCAAAATAATGAATTAAAACTTCCCGTAAATGCTCTTTTTTTGGGTACGAAATTTTAAGCATAAAAATATCTATGATGTTAACACCTTCAGAAAATGTGACATATGAAGTTTTGAAGCTTGCTGTCAATACAACAAAATAGCATACACATTCTCATATAAATCAACATATGTGTAACTCCATCTATTGAAAAAAATCCACATTTTTAACTGGTACACCTGGTACATGCATACAAGTTCTTGGGGTGAGATCTACCCAAATCCTTTTTAGTCAATCTGAGGCCACCACCTTTAATCTCCAGGAAAATATATGGTTCCCTGTATTCCTGTGCATTAAAAATAGTTCCTTATCCAAACTGGCACATACTAGCAAAACCTAACCTTTAAAAATCATTCTCCTTCGAGAGCACAGAAAGAGTTCAAAAGTAGGAGTTAAAAGAACAATTTTCCTTTTAGAAGTGTCTTTACTCCCAGACAAGAGCAACAAAGGCAGCAATCTGAATGATTGGCTCTCCCGGCCTCTTTATTAGCTGCTCAGTGCCTGTCCCCCGGGCTTCGGGTGGGATGCAGGCTCAGAATCCACAGGAAAGCTCTGCTGGTGTTTTCTGCAGAGCCCAGGATTCACCTGAAATCCTAGAAGGAAGAACGCATTTGGATGTGCGAGGTCCCCGCCACATCTCTGAGGAGGCAGATAGTCAACCATTCTCATGGCTTTTCTTCAATTCTTTAAAATATGTTTTGATTGATTGCAGAGAGAGAGGAAGAGAGAGGGAGAGAGAAACGTTGATTGGCTGCCTCCTGCTTGCAGCACAAGCGTGTGCCCTGACCAGGAATTGAACCGCTGACCCCCTGGTGCACAGGACGACGTTCACCCGACGGAGCCACACCGGCCTGGCTCAATGTTTGCCTTTGGAAGTTAACGTACCCCGTTTCTGTGCTTGAGCTGTGACTTGCCAGCATCGATGTCTGTTTTCTCTTCTACATCCAGTAATGGGTCCTTGGTTCTGTGAGCAAAAACAAAAGACTGGCCTCCTGGGTAGCACCCGCAAAACTGCACTGCGGCCGAATCCAGACAGAACACGCTGCCTATCGAGACACAGGATGTCCTTGTTCTGGCCTTTGAAGGGCAACACCCCGTTCACGTGTGAGCCGCGGAGGAAGGAGCCGGCGAGGAGCGCCCAGGCCTGGTGCCGGCCTTCCTCTCAGCTGCTCAGGGGCGGTGCCAGGGTGACACCTACTCTCATGCCGTGACCTGACCAGCACCCCTGCCCGCACCACCCCGGGCCCCGGACCCCGGACCCCGGACCCCACCGCTGCCCCCCACACTGCAGAGCGTTTGCTGGTGGAGACCCGCTGTCTGCCGTCGGCTCTGACTGAGACCACAGCTTTGTGTGTCTCCCATAAGAAGCTTAACAATTTAAATTTTCAAATGTTTTAGAAACGTTTTGGGCGATTGTTTTTATCCTTCAGAAGTCCCTCTGGTTCCTGTATTCGCTTTTGCCAACCGTCCCGAACGTGGGCGGCGGGTGTTTTGTGTAAGTTGTGCTCACAGCCTGAGAAGTGAATCTAAGGCAGCAGCTCGGCAGCCTTTGTCTTTGTCTAATGACCGGTCCCAGGTCCCGTGAGTCACGGTGCTCGGTGGCAGGATCCCACAAGCTGACTTTAATTTTGTGAAACTTCTTCTAATGAGGAAAATCATTTACCTTCTGCCCAGCAGCTAAGTGCTCTGTCCAGTTCCCAAGCCGCTGGCCGCCTGGTGGGCTTCCCCCTCTCCCCCGACTCGCAGAGCGACCCTGATGGACGCAGACCAGCTCAGGCTCCTCTGGGAACGCCCCACCCCAGCCAGCGCAGGAACAAGGGCCAAAACCACGGTGGGCCCCCGGCCTCTGGCCGATGGGAGGACTTTCAGGCCTTGAGCTGGAGGCCCGGCGAGGGGGTCTCGCCCCTGGAGGCCAGTTCCTGCGTCCTCCTCTGAGCTGCAGCTCCAACATGAGACGGGGCTGCCTGGAGGCTGGCAGGACTCACTGCTGTCACGGCCGGGCACCCTCCCCGCCCTGCCCATCACTAGCAGAGGTCGGTGTGGCGGCCTGGTGTGGGGCTGACCTCCCTGCGGGCCGGACAAAGGCGCTCAGCGTCTGTGGCAGCAGGAGGAGGTCACCTGCCTTTCCCCCTCGGGAAAGCGATGGGGAGTTGGCAGTTCATTTTTTCCAAGGTGACCGCTGAGTTCATTTCTGTTTCGCCACCACAGAACCAAAAGCTCTTCTCCTCGGGGAAATTTTATTTCTTTCATTATTCTCCCCAGACGGCAGGAGAGCTGTGTCTTCTGGGGATGGAAGCAGCGAGTCAGAGTTAATTAGTTCTCTCAGGACGCACTGCGTTTGGGTGAGACATCACTGCAGCGGGCGCAGCAGCAGCCAGAGGCTCCATGGAGTGTGAGCTCACAGGAAGGCGGCCACTGTTGGAGCCACACGCCCCCTTCCCAGAGCTGGCCCCGTGAGGCTGACCAGGGAGTAAGTTCTCTCATCTGCACTGTCTTTCCTCTAGAGCAGTGGTTCTCAACCTTCCTAATGCTGCGACCCTTTAATACAGTTCCTCATGTTATGGTGACCCCCAACCATAACATTATTTTCGTTGCTATTCATAACTGTAATTTTGCTACTGTTATGAATCGTCATGTAAATATCTGATATGCAGGATGTATTTTCATTGTTACAAATTGAACATAGTTAAAGCATAGTGATTAATCACAAAAACATGTGTAATTATGTATGTGTTTTCTGATGGTCTTAGGAGACCCCTGTGAAAGGGTTGTTCGACCCCCAAAGGGGTCACGACCCACAGGTTGAGAACTGCTGGTCTAGGATGTCAGGCGGCTGGGGCAGGATGGGGTAGCCGGGTCCCTAGTGAGCTCAGGAACCATGTTCTTATTTCATGACCACATAAAGCTCACAAATCAATTGCAGTTTCTCTTTCTCTGTGATTGTCAAAGGTATGCTGCTGCATCCTGCAAAACTCAAGGCTACACAAGGACCTCAAGTGATCGTGTATGTTTTCGTAGGTGGGTGTTCGAAGCAGGCTCCCAGCGTTACACAGTTCCGTCCAGGGCACCAAGGGGAGCTCTCCAATGGAGTGTTGGTTCTCGTCTTTTCTGATGACAGGCAAACATGCCAAGGACATGTGACATCATTAGAACCTCAGGCTTCAGGTTCGAGTATTATTCCCAAGGGATCCTCTTATTAACTTATGAAACGTATAGCCCGTCCAGGGCTCAAGGTCTCAATCCTACAGAAAAATAGCCCCGTCACTGATGACGTCCGCAAAGGGTGACCTCAGACTCGCACTTCAGGCAGGTCACGTGTCGATAGCATCACGCCGCAGCCTAAGAAAGATCACCTTGCAAGTCGGCGAACTCTGGAGATAATCACCACAGAAATGGCTCTGTTAATTAAAAAGTAAATTAGCAATTAAAAACCAGGCAAGGAGCTAAACAGGGATACTTGCTTCAGTTTCACTTCTCTACTCACCTCATTTCTTCCTGAGAAAAAAAACATTGGGAAAGAGAAACCAAGAAAACAAGTGTCCTTTCTACAGCTTTCCTAGTCAAAGCCACTATTTTTTCCTTCCCAGCTTTATTTTGTACAATCATTTCATAGCAAGGTAACCCCTTGACCATCCAAAATATTTTTTAAAAAAATTTCTTATTGATTTTAGAGAGACAGAGAGAGGAAGGGGAGAGAAAGAGAGAGAGAGAGAGAGAGAGAGAGAGAGAGAGAGAGAGAGAGAGGGATTGGCTTGTGGTTCCACTCATTTAGCATTCATTGGTGGACTCTTGTATGTGCCCTGACCTGGGGTCAAACCACAACCTTGGTGCATTGTGATGATGGTCTAACCAACTAGCCAGGGCATGGTGATTCATTTAAAAAAATCTTTATTGTTGAGAGTATTACAGATGTCCCCCTTATTGCCCCCTATAACCCTCTCCACCCAATTCCCGTCCCACCCCAGGCCTTCACCACTCTATTGTTGTGTCCATAGGTAATGTATATATACATATGCTCTTTGGCTAACCTGTTCCCCACCCCACCTGCTTCCCTCGGAGATTTGTCGGTCCGTTCCATGTTTCCATGCCTCCGGTTCTATTTTATTCATCAGTTTATTTTGTTCATTAGATTCTTTGTTCATTTATTTTGATTTTTAGATTCAATTGTTGACAGAAATGTATTTATTGCATTTTATTGTTCATATTTTTATCTCTTCTTCTCCTCCTCTTCCTCCTCCTCCTCCTCTTCCTCCTCTCCCTCCTCCACCTCCACCTCTTCCTCCTCCTCCTCCTCCTTCCTATTCTTAAAGAATACCCTTCAACATCTCATGTAATAATAGGCTAATATGCAAATTTTCCCCTCGGAGTTTGACCAACCAGGAGTTCAACCACTTGCTATGACGTGTGCTGAACATTGGAAGCAGCGCAGAATGAAGACAGGTCCTCTTGCTGCTTTTAAGGTTCTCTCTTTGGCTTTAACCTTTGGCATTTGAATTACGATGCCTCTTGGTGTGGTCCTCCTTGGGTTCCTCTTGTTTGGGACTCTCTGTGCTTCCTTTTCTTGTAAGTCTATTTCTTTCACCAGGGAGGGGAAGGTGTCTGTCATTATTTCTTCAAATAGGTTTTCAATATCTTGCTCTCTCCCTTCTCCTTCTGGCACCCCCATGAAGTGAATGTTGGTACGCTTGAAGTTGTCCCAGAGGCTCCTTATACTATCTTCATATTTTTGGATTATTTTTGCTGTTTGCTCTTCTGATTAGGTGGGTTTTGCTTCCCCATATTCCAAATTGCAAATTTGATTCTCAGTGTCCTCTACTCTATTATTGCTTCCTTGTAAATTATTCTTCATTTCAGTTAGTGTATCCTTTGTTTCTGACTGGTTCTTTTTCATGTCTTTGATGTTCTCACTAATTTCCTTCTGTTCTTTCATTTGTGACATGTTTCTTTGTCTCTGCATTTTGGCTGCTTCCCTGTATTTGTTTCTATGTATTAGGTAGAACTGTTATGTCTATTGGAATTTGTAGAGTGGTCTTGTGTAGTAAGTGTCCTGTATTGTTCAGTAGCTCATCCTCCCCAGTCACCTGAGCTGGGCACTCTAGGTGTGTCCTGGTATGGGCTGTGTGCATTGTCCTGTTGTAGCTGAGCCTTGGTTGCTGTCAGTGTTTCTGAGAGGAGTGGTCCTCCAGGCCAGGTGGCTGTGAGGACCAGTTGAGTCCACTGTGGAAGATCTACTGTGCAGGAGACACCCCTGAGGAGCAGGACTTGTGTCAGTGGGGCTTTGGTGCTCACTGGGTCTGCCTCTTGAGTGGGTCGCTTGTGGATGTGAAGAGCTTTGGGGGTCTTGGGGAAATAGAAGAGAAACAAAGCAATGATGAATATTTACCTACATGAGCATTCAGATCACTATGTTGGTGGGTGTTTGACATGTTTATTATAGAAATTAATAAATTGGGAGATTGAGATTCCCCTGTAGGCAGCTATCAGTAGAAGCCCAGGTGTGGTCTGATGGAGGTAAACATTTGCTAAATACCTGCTGGCTCCTTTAATACCAACGTCCCCCTTTAAGTTAAAGCATTGATCATAATAAAATGATCTACCCCAAATTGAAAAGAATCTTATAATAGAAAGTCACATAACCCATTAATTCCTCCAACTTTAAGCACAAGATGATGTCACCAACAATATTTAACTTTATTCTATTGAAAACTGAAAAGAAACTCTTTGAAATAATCTGTTATAGTTTTAAAAATGAAGGATTAAATTAAAATTTAAACAGAATGACTTTGGAGGGTGTTATTTTGTACAAAACAGCATGATGTCATTTTGAATCAAAGAAAATTTTTTTCTCCTGCTGCTTGTTTGAGGGAAGAGAAAATGAATTTACAATCCGTTTGATGGCCTTTGTTTTCATTAATTTGATTTTCACTACATGTTGAGATCAGAGATGCTCATCGAGATGTCAGGGACATCACCCTTTAGCTCGAAAACCAGCTCAGGGTTTTGTTTTGTTTTTAATTTATTGAGTATTGTGGCAGCAATTTTCTGACAGTAAATAGTTCGCTACAGAAAATAACATAGAAGGAGCATATTTGAAGAAAAATTCGAGGAAAAGTTCAGTTTAGATACTATGCCTTTAGCTGTGCAGTTGCTTTTCTATATGAATGGGGGTTGGATTGGGGTCTTAGGTAGCAGTTCTCAAGGATGTGAGCATTATCAGATGTCTGGGCAGCCAGGAGGTTCTTAGAGTTTCCAGTGGAGATGAGAATCAATGGGTGTGGGGTGAGGTCCCTGGAGTGGCATGTTCACAGATATTCCGGGTCGTTCTTACTCAAGTGACTGGTGGTTTGAGAAACACTGTTGGGAAGACAGACCTCGTTTTTTTTCTGTTTGCTCAGCTACGTGAGGTCATCCTCACCCTCCTTGCCTGAGCAGAGCAAATTGTTTTTCAGAGAAAGGTGAGGAGCAGAGGCAAAAAAAGCAGTCCCTTCTCTCTGAGTGGGATTGGAAGGCTCGGTGACAAATGCTGGCTCCCGAAGCATCTTGTGAGGGACGTTCCTTTTGTGAGTGTGCCCACCCTCCTGTAAACATTGACCTGCAGCTCAGGAGAAGGCAGAAGGAAGCTCAGGGCATTGCTGGGCTTCGTGATTTGATGCATAAATCATGCCAACATGTCCTGAGATTGTCTCTTTCGGCAGAAAGAACAACTGATACAGGGAGTTGGTCAAGTGTAATTGGAATCAGACTCCATGGTGACAGGTGAGGTTCAAGTCCTCTCCCAAAAAAGCAGGCTCCCTCAACATGTGAATCTCCATCTCTGTGAACTGCCTTCGAGCCGCTTCCTTTGGCTGCAGGCTCCTAACTCCTTACAAAGGGGAGGGTTGTGTCCTTCCTTAGGACCCAGAGGTAAAATAACATTATGAATACTGTGTGCCACATGGGGGAATTGTGATGCATATTTAAATTCCATCAAATATTCACTGAATTCATATTGTGTCTTCATATCACTTTCCCAGAATTATCATTTATAATCTTGTCTAAATGTTAAAATTGTATGAAATTTTCTAAAATATTTCTTAAAATTCATTTCTTACCTAATGATGTTAGGGTTGTTTCTGTTCATCTTGAAGGAGATACCCATGGTGCTCTAGCTTGGCGATTCTATCAGCTAAAGCTGGGACGGCGAATACATACATATGAAATAAAGAAATGAAGCAGAAATAATTGAATGATGTCCACCCACCAGTGCATACCTGTGTTACTATGAGTGATGCCCACCCATGGGTTACTATGGGTTACTATGTTTTGATCAGTATATATCTCTACTACCGATATCAGAGGCCTGAAAACACCTGAAGTGTGACCCTTAACCAAGGCTCATTTGGAATTTGAAACTAAAACTATGTCATGCTAGAGGCCCAGTGCACGAAATCATGCGTGGGTAAGGTCCCTAGGCCTAGGCTGCGATCAGGGCCATCTTCTGCCCACTCACCACTCCCCAGTCCCGCCCCACCATTGCCAGCCACCCGGTTCCCCTCTCTGGACCCCAGTCCCACCCCACCACCACCAGCTACCCAGGTTCCCCATTCGCCATCCAGCAATTGGAGCCTGCAGGCCCGAGGGGAGGGATCAAGAGGTGGTCAATGCACCTCATAGCAACTGGTTGAGCAGTCGTTCCAGTTGTTACACCGTATGGTCCCTGGGCTTTTATTATGTAGGATGATGAGTATATTACCTGTCAGTGAGAATTACGTTTTGCCTGGTTTCATTAATTTATTGATACAATTTTAATATCGATCTCTATTCATCATAATATCATTTCTGTCCGCTTTATTGTTTCTTTTTAAAGGATTTATTAAAAAAGCAGGTTTTGATTAACATACTTATAGAAAAGAAAAACAAAATTTCTAAATCAAAAAGCTAAAATAAGTAAAACAGAAATATCCACTTCACATCTGAATAGTATTTATCTTTTTTTTTTAAAATATATTTTATTGATTTTTTACAGAGAGGAAGGGAGAGAGATAGATAGTCAGAAACATCGATGAGAGAGAAACATCGATCAGCTGCCTCCTGCACGTCCCCCACCGGGGATGTGGCCGCAACCCAGGTACATGCCCCTGACCGGAATCGAACCCGGGACCTTTCGGTCCGCAGGCCGACGCTCTATCCACTGAGCCAAACCGGTTTTGGCTGAATAGTATTTATCTTAATGCTATTTATTTTGTGAAATATAAGATTGTATAATGTAATTCATTTCTGTTGAACCCTGTCATATGTTTCTGTTCTGAACAGCACTTGGGGTCTATCAGGGGCCCTGTGGGATGGGAGGCAGGTGAGGTCAGCGGCCGAGCCAGTTTCCCCTGACATGCTCCCCACCCTCCATCCCCACCCTGTCTCCAGGCTCCTGGGATGGGCATTGCAATAAAACTCTCTGGTGCTTCTGAACTATGAGGACTGGATACTGTCTCTAGTTATTTATTCTATTTTCATTTAAATGTAAAATAAGAGTGCTCCTTTGATATTTTGAAGGGTGGAGGAATGAATAAACAGTGAGCATCTGCTCATACTCTGATGGGTAACTTCTGACTAGCCAAGTAATTCCTCTTGATATCATAGTCTCTCATTTTATATGTGTGGAAAAATGAAATATCTAGGCCCATTTCCTCATATTATTATTTATAATTCTCTTCTTCATCCCAGGTTTTAATTTTGTATCTCCTGGTATTAGGATTCATTTTTGTAACCTGTCTCAGTGCTTTTATTTCTCTGTTAGGTTGTGAAACCCCAGGCGGATGTGATATTTTATTGACTATTACTGTTAATATTGATTCTATTTATTTCTGCTTTGGACCTTTGTTATTCTCTGGTAGCTCATTAACATTTTGAAGGCTACATTCATTTTTCAAGCCACCAGAATCTCAATCAAAACATTTTATTTGGCTTTGAAACATACTGGGAATAATTTGACAGCATAGTAGCGTAATAAAGGGGTTAGCGAACCTAAATCCATCTCTATTTGAAAGTCCACAGCATGCTACCATGTAATTACTAAGTGGGTGCCTCGTGATTATCCCCTTTGGGGTGGAAATCATGTTCATATTCAAGGGAGGGTTAGGGGAGTAGATTTATTGTTCTAAACCCAGGTGGGTGGACTCCTTCACTCACACTGAGAATGGGTTGGAAAAAAAAAACACAAAACACCAAAACGGAAACTTATGGGTAAGAAGATGAAGAAGACCTTGGAGAGTGACTGGAAGCAGCCACTCCCATCCGGACCCACGTGGCAGCGCTGACTGAGTGCCTAGCAGAGTGAGGGCTGGAGCAGGGGCACAGGACAAAATGCGGTTCCCTACCCGGCCTGTCTGAGCCAGGGATTTCCCTCAGGGGGAGTCCATAAGGCAGGTATGTGGGGAGGACCTGGGGGCTGGGGGAGGACCCTGGGGGCTGGGGGAGGCGTCCTACAGGAGGTGCCATATGCATTCCCTGAGCACTTTTATTCCTGACACTGGTTATAGACAATACGGCCAACGTTGGATTTTGATTTATTGTGAATTACAGCAGTCTACATTATTGCTATTTAGTTTGCCTTTCCGTTATTATTACTTTGAAAGAAAGAATTGTCGCACAGGCTTCTACTGCTCCCCATGAAGTGCCCCCTGCAGGGACGCGAAGGGGACTGGCACCTCCACACCCAGCAGCCTCCAGCGCTGCTCAGCCTGGTCTCCTGCTCCATGACGTGGGCGGGTTGCAAACCCTCATTTTACTTCTCCCAACAAGAACACTCTCAGTGTTTGCCAATCCGTGTACCAGGGCATTCCTCCAAACATTAGATGATAAAAGCTACCTGACTGTCTACTTCTCCATGTTCTAAATGAATGTTGAGAGGAATGGTGATTTGAGGCCTGAAAGGAAAAGGTGGGTGAATGGTCCTGGGACCATGGAATGTGCTCCTCACATCCCTCACACAGAGCATGTCTAGCTTCGGGGGTGGGGCGGGGGGAGAGAGAGAGAGAGAGAGAGGGAGCCGGTATTCTCAAAGAGAAACACCTGGTGTTGGCCAGAGCTGGGTCCGAGTGTGGACAGGGGAGCCTAAGAGACACAGAACCAGCCACCAAGTGGTGGGGAGCTGTGCTCTCTCGTCCCCACTCTCTTCTTAGCAGCCCTCCCAGGCCCCAACTAAAGGGTTATTATTATTATTATTTAAATGTTCCACAGGGAAAGGCTTGCCCCCTTTTAAAAATACTTTTGCAGCCTTGGCCGGTGTGACTCAGTGGTTAGAGCGTCAGCCTGTGGACCAAAGGGTCCTGGGTTCGATTCCCGTCAAGGGCATGTACCTCGGTTACAGGCTCCTCCCCTGCTCAGGCCCTGGTCGGTGCACATGCAGGAGGCAACCAGTCGATGTGTTTCTCTCCGCTCCATGTTTCTCTCTGTCTTTCCCCGTCCCTTCCACTCTCCCTAAAATCAATGGGAAAATATCCTCTGGTGAGGATTAGCTAAAAAAAATAAATGAAAGACAAAATAAAAACTGAAAACGTTCCTTTTAAAAAAATAAAACTACTTTTGCAGAAAACAGTCCCTAATGTCTTGCCTGGAGGGTCCCGGCAGGAAGAGACGGGAGAGGGCGGTGCGCGCAGGAGCGGTTCGTGCACAGGACGGTCACTGCCTGAACGGGAACCTCCCCAACATCTACTCACAGAAACGGGCCTGCAGGGCGCACCCCACCTCCCGCCCTTTCTGCACAGGGCAGGGTGGGGAGGCTACACTGAGGCTGCCACTGCGGCAGGCAGGCTGGCAGGCAAGCTTAGAGAAAGACTTCCTCGCTCAAGGCCATGGTGAACACGGAGGACACTCGGCCCTTGGGCACCGGGAGAGGGCGGACATGGGTGGGCAATGAAAACTGCGGAAGAAGTTACCAGCGCGATGTGTGTAAGAAGCAGCAACTTGTTTTAAGTTTTGTAATTTTCCGTTTAAGAAAACGTCTTCAAGAGGCTCAGTTATACGTTTACTTACTAAGGCCCCAAAGTAAAAATGATGCAATGGGTTATATAAAAACACCAGAGCAGCGCATTTTAAATCCCGAGTTACTGAGGCGGTTGTAATGCCTTCTCCGATTTAATCACAGCATTATTTAGGGATTAAATAGCAGAGGGAAGGTAGGGGAGGTGGGGGTAAGGAGGAGAGATCAACCAAAGGACTTGTATGCAAGCATATAGGCCTAACCAATGGACACAGACACCAGGGGGGTGAGGCATGAGTAAGGGGTTTGAGGGGGTAATGTGAGGATAAGGACACATATATAATAACTTAATAAAGAAATTAAAAAGATAAAAATAAAATAGAAGATAAAGATAAAAAATAAATAAGTAAAAAATAAATAGCAGTCGACTTAGAATGTTTAATATGCTGCTTGTATACTCTTGCATGCATTTCCCACTTTCTTACAACTTTAACTGTTAACTTTAAAGACGATACATATGTCATTTAGATTTTGTCTTATTGGGTTATTCTTCTAAAAACACCTTATAGTTACTAATATTCCTGCTTCTCTTCCTTCCTTCCTGGCTATCAGAGGGCACTTTAAATTGCCATGATCTATTCCAGCTGTGTGCCTTCCGTAGCGCGTGATGGGAAAACGCACAGTACTTCATGCAGGTGCTGCTTCCCCGGGTTTTTCTTTTCCTTTCCTGTCTTTGGCTCCAGTGAAAGACAAAACTAAACACTGTCGCCCACGTCTGTGTGAACATCGTCTGCTGGGACTCTATGGACCCGTTTCTTTATTTTTCATTATGGAACCGGCAGGTGCTTTCTCTAATTACTGGGAGGGGCGCTCCGTCTCTCCTGTGTGGGGTACCCACTTCCCCCCCCTCCCCCGAGGAGTCACCCCGTTGTTTACGGTAGGTCTGAGGTCCTGGGTGCAGCCCCGTCTGGGCGCCGGGAGGCGAGGGCATGCGACCCGCCGGCTGCTGTAAATGCTTCACGTGGATCCCGCTGGGGCGAGGCTGAGGGGCAGACAGCGCCCGGGTTCACCCCAGGGCTGCGGAGTCCGGTCGCCCCGCAGCAGGTGGCCAGTGGGGTGGCTGAACTCTGTTCAGATGGAAGGACACACGGAAGGACATGTGTCATTCCCGTCTCTTCCATCCCATGTCACAGCCGTTACCAGACGACCAGAGGCTAAGGAGAGATGCAATGCCGACTTCTAACACCCTTCTTTCATTATGAAGCGTGTCATATGTAAAGGTAGACACACACGGGGGTGGATGAGCCGTGACTACACTGTGATCTCCAGGCGGCCCCTCCCCCTCCTCCACAGGGAAGACCTAGAGCCCTGGGGAGCTCAGGGCCCGGTTCCGCTCTGCTCCAGGGTAACCATTCTGCTCACGTGGTCATGTTTCCCGGCGTTTCTTCCTGGTCCCCCAGGGCTTCGTTGCCTAAATAAAATGGTTTTGGTTTCCAAGTGTTTGTTTGTTATTCCCCATATTTACTTTTAATTTTTTTAAATCTTTATTGTTGAAAGTATTACCTGTGCCTCCCTCTTTCCCCCCATTGACCTCTCCCAGCCAGTCCCCACCCCGCCCCGCCTTCACCACCCTATTGTCTGTGCCCAGGGGTGATGCATATATGCATACAGGTCATTGGTGGATCTCCTCCCACCCACCCACCTACCTCCCCTGTCTTCCCTCTGAGGTTCCACAGATCCTTGATGCTTCTGTGTCTCTGGATATATTTTTGTCTGTCAGCTTATTGTGTCCCGGTTTCACACTTTCTGCAAGTGGCATCATACTGTGCGGTCACGGGTGCCTTGCTCAGCTCTGTGGTGTGAGCCGTCTTGCAGCCCTACTGTTCACTTATGTGGCGGCTTCAGGCTGCTCCCTGCCCTGTCACAGATGGGCCCACAGGGACAACCCTGCCAGCACTTTCTTGTATGTGTTCCCTGAAACACATTTGCATGACATTGCAAAGGAGGAGAATTCCAGGGTCACCAAGCCTGTTCATAGGGCTGGTTAGTGTCCCGGATTGGGTTGCTACCAGGTCTATTGGGTTTTCCCACTCACCTTTAGGACTAGTCATACAGGAGTCCACATAGGGCGGGGCAGTGGCAGGCTCACAGTGAGGACACGAAACAGAGTTCATTCTTATATGATTATTTGTTGCTTACTAGAGGCCCGGTGCATGAAATTTGTTCATGGGTAGGGTCCCTAGGCCAGCACCAGGTGTGTTTCCATGTACAACAGGGGCTCGGGGCGCAGGGGTGGAGAAGGTGGTTTTTCATCCTGGAGTCAGGGTGTTTCCCAGACAGTTCACTTAGAAAGAAAGAGAGGCACAGGTGTCGGGACCAGGCAGACGGGACTGTACCCTGTGACTCAGAGGTTTGTGGGAGTCCCTGTCCCCCTCCACCCCGTGTCCTCAAATGCAGTGTGAGCACATGGAGGTTGGAGCTGCTGTGATATTGACTCCAGAAGGACTCATTTCCCTAAACCAGCGACATGTTTCCAAATTGTAAAATAGAAGAACTTTCTTACCCTCTTCAGATAAAAACTAGTAATTTTAATCTCTCAGATATCATAAGAGTTGTGAAAACATATGAGATACTACATTAGGAATAGAAAAGTTACCCGCAATAAATTCAATTAAAAAAAAAGAATAGAAAAGTCAGAGTGGGGACCAGAGGCCTGTCTTAGTCAATAGCAGTGTCTGGCTCCTTCTCGTAGTTTCTCTGTGATCTCGGCCAAGCAGCCTGTTCTCATGAGTCTTAATTTCTTCATGTCTAAAAGGAGCACATGGGCTACACAAAACATTGTAATAGAAGTATTTCTAATTAAATTACTTCAGTGGGAATGCCATAACGATACAGATAGATAAAATGTGCTCACATTAAATGCCGTAAGTATATAAATAAATAAAATTTGCTCCCATTTTCAACAATGACAGGCTACTACAAATTCAGAAAACCATAGCCAAGCTTTTGCAAAATCCTTGAAGAGATCATTGAAAAGCTGGTAGGTAATCATTCAAAAGTTACCATCATCACCATCATCTCAACAAGCCAAAGTGTATTCCTAGTGTAACTTTTCCAAAATGGAGATTCCTTTAAAAATAAGCACCGGCTTTTAGATCAGGGGAATAACATACACACGGCATCTATCTGTTTAACACGTGACTTGATACAGGCTGTCAGGACAGGTCTTGTCCCTAGAGGATGAGACGTAGAAATGGCCAGTGGATGGTACTATGATTAGGTAAATTATTCGCTGGCTGAGTAACCAAGTCCCAGGGATTCTGGCAACATGTTTTGCCTTGATATTTCTATACCCCCGTGAGCGAGCCCACGAAGAAACCAAACTTTAATGAGTAGCATGTATGTGCCTTTGCACGGGGTGCTGGTGGCATGGGAATGAATACACCTTCACCCTGTTATGAGGAACCCGTGGTCCGTGGACCAGCTTTTTGACCCAATACTCCTAGTCCCAGTATCACTTTGGCCTTCGGGTCCAGGGCTCACTCATCCCACTGGATCACTCTGCATTCCTTTTCCTGTGGCCATAGCCTACATTTATATGCTAAGAAACCAAATACTTACCCAAGTCGACGGCAAATAGATGAGTTATTTGAAAATTAATTATTAAAAGAAGTTTAAGTGGGAGTTCTTTGGGTAAAGCCAGAATAAGTATTTTACCCCGTATATCTCACCAAACAAACCTCTAAAACCTGGACGGAATTCATGGGGCAGAATTCATTTGATGCCTTTGAATAATAGGTGGTAGCTGGCAGGCTGGAGAAGACCAGTATCCAACATCTACTAGATAGCTGATGAATAAATTATTAGTCTAATCGCAAACTCTGTCATGGAGGGGACAGACGGTGAGCTTTCTCCAGTTTGCTCTTGCCTCGATGCACCAGCCCAACCACCAGGAGACAGTGCCAAGGTGCAAACAGAGCCTCCAGGAGAAACCCTCTAGTATCAGCATGTCAAACTCGCGGCCCACGGGCCGCATGCCTCATTTATTTGGCCTGTGTTAGCCTTTGAGTTTGACATGCTTGCTCTAGTGAGTAAGTTCTGCCTTGGGGAGTGGAACAGGAGGTCCACATGTATTCACAGAGAGTGGAGAAAGCCCCCCACCTCTCCTTTGTTCTTCACTGCGTTCATTATGCTCTAGCTTCCAGACAAAGAAAGAGGAGCATGGAAACAGCATCAATGTTGGGAGCAGGAGCCTAGAGCTGTTGAAATTCAAAGGAAGAGGGATCTTCCCCCTTAATTGGAGGACCTGCGGTCCCAAGGAGGTGGAGTAAACCCTGTTGCTTTTCTTCTTTCTGTCATGCTGCCCACTGGCCTAGACTTGCACACTGTCATCGAAAGTGTACAAAACTGTTGAGTAACTAAAACCTCAGCTTTCTGGTCAAGGACCCAAAATGGAAGGAACTTGGAAAAGGGAGACATTAAGGTCATTTATAAACTCCAACTCTGTGGATCTGATCCTAAACACAGACCAACAGATACTGAGAGCTAACAACAGACACACAATGGCCCAGCTACCAAGCTGACTCTAAGTGACTCTCATACAGGGCAATCGGAGTAACACTGCAAAGGTTTGCAAATGGAACCAACATTGGATGGACATAACGTTCACGTCATCAGACTCTCAGAAGAAAAAGTATTTGAAGAAATGATGGCTGAAAACGACTGCGATTTAACTAAAGACATAAATCTACAGACTCTGGAAATTCTGGAAACTCAACATGATAAACACAAGGAAATTGAAGCCCTGATACATCATCATCAAACTGTTTAAAATTAAATACGAAAGAAATGTGGCACCTAGAAAAATTACCCATTGCACTTAGGGAATGACTCAGATGACTTTGTGTTTCTCTTCAGAAACCATGGAGCTCAGAGGAAGAGGAGCAACATTTTACAGTGCTGCAGGAAGAGAGCTTACCCCAGATGCTATGTTCAGTAAAAATAAAAGAAATAAAAACATTTTCAGATGAAGGAAAACTAAGAGAGGTTGTTATCAGCAAAACCATTATAAAATAATTGCTAAGCTATAGCCAGTTTGACTCAGTGGATAGAGCATTGGCCTGCAGACTGAAAGGTCCCAGGTTCGATTCCGGTCAAGGGCATGTACCTCGGTTGAAGGCTCATTCCCTGGCCCTGGTTGGGACATGTATGGGAGACAACCACTCAATGTGTCGCTCTCTCTGTCTCTCTCCCTCCCTTCCACTCTCTAAAAAGCAATGGGAAAATACCCTTGAGTGAGGATTAATAAAATAATTGCTAATGTAAGTTCTTTGGTCAGAAGGAGCCTGACACCAGACGGAAGTTGTACCATAAAAAATGAATAAGAACAGCAGAAATGGCAGGATCTGTGTAAACAGAATACACTAGTCTTCTTTTGAGTTCTTTAAAATGTATTTTATAGTTAAAATAGAAAATTATAACAACTTGGGTGAATCTCAGAGGTGTTTTGCTGAGTGAAAGCCAGTCTTGAAAGTTTACCTCGTGTATAAAACCATTTACATGACACTATTAAAAAGACATATGTCACCTCCTTTATGACATTTTCTCTCAACTCCCAACATCGCCATAACCTCCATGTCTATTGTATCATCTTAATCATAATATTACAATCATTATCATGACATTTATTCACAAGTTTCTCTTTTTGTTTATTGTCTGTATCTCCCCCACCCCACCCATTTGTCAGTGAATTTGTTGGTTCTATTTGCTGCTGTGTTCTTAGTGCTTAGAAAAATGCGTAGTACACTACAGACACTCAGTTGCTAAATATTTAATGGTTGAATGAATGTGTATTTTAGTAAGGCTGATACTAACCCATTGGTCAAATGGATTGGAATGTGGCATCCTAATGGCTACTATTTTTTGAATGCTAGAAGGGCTGGAATCCCAGATGTTGTTCAAACTCTTTCACTGTATTCCTTAGTATAACATTCACAATTACTTCACCAGAGACATGTCATTCTTATACTCAGTCTATGGATGAAGAAAAGAGCCACGAAAAGGTAAAATAATTGCCCAAAGTCACCCAGTAAGTGGTGGACCATGAGGTGAAACCAGGAAATCTGACTTTCGAGCTCTTACCAGGATGTTCCTTCCCCTGCTTCTTGTCCTTGTCCTTGCCCTTGTCTAGAAGCATGAGCATCAACCGAGACACCATTCCAGGAACCCAGGCCATGGTCACTGGAACCTGGAAAGGAAAGAAAGGGGCACACAGGTCGCACATAGAAAGTGCTGAGGATGGACAACATGCCTGCAGTTAATGGAGGTTAAAGGGCATCTCTGAGTTGGAGACAGATAGCACCTACTTACTATTTCTGAGAATAGTAAAGAGAAGATAAATAAAGAAGTCATTCATAGCCCCCCCTCCCCCCAAAAAAAAGAAAGAAAAGAGAGGAAACAGACTTTGGAGGCAGGAATACACCTGAAGATGACGAGTAGGCGGACTGATGAGATAGAGATTGGGGATTGGGGACTATATTACGTGTCTTGATTGACAGGTATCTGTAATTCACATTTTCATAATTTTGAGTTTGGGGTAATCTTAATATTGGGGTTATATGTATTTTTTTGATGATGTGTGTTACAGTTGAAGATCTTTGAAATTATATATTATGACATGGAGAGAATAAAGACGGAAAAGGATGCTGGAGGAGAGGACTTAAGTCATGAGGAGAGTAAAACCCCAGCCTTCTCTGATGCCACTTCAGTGAGGGAACCGATGTCCTCTGGCCAGCTGCCCTCATCAGCCTCCAGAGGGACTGAAGCCACAGGAGACAAGCTCACCTCCATTGTTTCCTCCATCGGTGAAAGTTTAAAGTAATTTATGAGGGGAAGTAGCCATAGTGCTCCTCATTTCCCTACGCTTAATGCCTGGGACCACTCCTGCTCTGGTTTTACATAGCCATGGCGCAGGGCAGGAGGAGCTGTGGGGTCATTCCTCAAGGGGTAGGCACTCCCAGGCCAACCCAATACACTCCCTTCTCTTGGATGTCATCAAGATCCCCACTTCAATACCTTTCTCTTTCCATGTCTGAGGAGTCTCTTGCTGGGCATTACACATGTTTGTAGAGCTGCATTTAGGGCTCACTCCCCGGCTATTAGTAGACTACCTTCTTCTCCTAGGGTAGCAGTTCTCAACCTGTGGGTCACGACCCCTTTGGCGTTCGAATGACCCTTTCACAGGGGTCGCCTAAGACCATCCTGCATTTCAGATATTTACATTATGATTCATAACAGTAGCAACATTACAGTTATGCAGTAGCAACGAAAATAATTTTATGGTTGGGTCACAACATAAGGAACTGTATTTAAAGGGCCAGAAGGTTGAGAACCACTGTCCTAGGGGAAACCCTACATTCATTTAGGACTAGGCTTTAACTGGACTTTTCTGTTACCTTGAGGACACTTTTCAATATCATAATAAAATTTCTCATGTATTTTTCATGGCCACAGAGTCAAGATCAAAAGCCATGAGCTTTAAAAGTTTAGGGATTCTCTGAACCATGTGACGTGGGTATCTTTGTACAAACCTAAGAGCAAAGAGAGCTTCTGAAATGAGGATTAAGGGTGAGAGGTGCAAGAAGATTTGATTTTTTTGAGACATTCAAGGGGGAAATTAATAATTTAGGAAAAAGTAATAGCTATATTAAGGGAAAAGAAGTTGAATTTAAAAAAATTCTACCATGTTTAAAGGATTGTAAGAGAGGCCTAATGGACTGTTTCTAAGAATGGCTAAAAATAGCTGGTTCTAAACCAACAAAGATTACTTTTCAAAGTTTCATAATGTCCATTTTCTGGCTAATGGGATAATTAAAATGTCAACCAAAAATGGGTACAATTCAATTATTGCCATGCACCCTATGCAATTAAAAATGCCTCACAGCAAAATAAAGTTGTTGTTATAGGGGCTTTTCACTAGGCTAAGGAATGCATGATCAGATTTGATTGAGGTGATGCAGTAATGCCACCTTAATTTTCATGAATCCAATAAAGAGCCTGGAAAGTGAACTCTTAAAAACATTTTAAAATGTTCAGCCTGGAAGAAAATAGATAAAGTCATATTCTGTTGCGTTAGCAATCTTAGAGCAGTAATTACCCTCCCAGAGGTGAGTGAGCAGGAACATTTGGCGGACTGCAGGAGTTTAATGCCTATGAAATGGCCTTCTCATCGGCTTAATAGCAGGTCTGTTGCGACAGTTCCTCATTTTCACTCTCATTAAGTAGAAAGTGCAGGGATGTTAGATGACTGGAAACTAGTTTCTGGATTTTTTTGTCCTCTTCATTGATAGATGTATAGATAATTTCCATTAAATTATATAACTAGAAGTCCTATGTAATAAAAGGGTAATGTGCAAATAGATGGAATGACAGAACAACTGAACAACCAATCAAAGTGTAATATGCTAATGAAATGCTAAGGCTGCTCAACTGCTCACTATGATGTGCACTGACCACCAGGGGGCAGACAGTCAACTGGTCGACCAGTTGCTATGATGTGCCCTGCCCACCAGGGGGCAGATGCTCTGACCAGTAGGTTAGCTTGCTGCTGGGGTATGGCCGATCAGGACTGAGTGAGATGGGCCGGACATGCCCTGGAGCCCTCCCACAGTCCCTCCCAGGCTCGATCATTCACCAGTGGGGTCCCTCAGCCAGACCTGTGCCCTCTTGCAATCTGGGACCCCTCGGGGGATATCAGAGAGCCAGTTTCAGCCCGATCCTGCAGGCCACACCCCTTGGGAGGGCACCAGATGCAGGGTTTATGGCTGGGGGGCGCTGGCCTGATTGGGCGCAAGCCTGTGGCAGGCACAGTGGGGTCGGGATGAGTGGGAGTGGCAGGTAGGAGCTGCAGGCGGCGTTGGACTGCGGGGTTTGGCCTGATCCCTGCAGGCCACCCAGAGGGAACCCACCCGTGCACGAATTCATACACCGGGCCTCTAGTTATATATATAAAACAGGAAGAAGAGAAATATGAAATAAAAACCTGTATAGCTTGATTCAATCAGGAGTTTTGTTGACTCTAATGTCCAACCTGTTTTGGAAAAGAATTATTGGTGAAATCTTTCTTATAAAAGAAATAAGGACTGGTTGGTAACTATTATCTGAAATTAACTTTGTTCCCTCAATTTCAGTTCTCTCTGTTTCTGATTTTCTGAAATCTCATGAGAATGTTTTTGTTTGTTTTTAATTAATTGCTCTGTAGGATGTGTCCTTTGGATCTGAAAATGTACAGTGCTCCTCAGCTCTAGGAAGTTTTCATTCATTGTTTCTTTATTAAATAATTTTTAAAATTTTTTAAATTACAGTTGACGCACAATATTATATTACTTTCAGGTGTTTTGACCTGACTCTAAGACATGCATATACTTATGCAGTGATTGCCCTGATAAATCTAGTACCCAGATATACAGCTATTAGAATATTATTGACAATATTCCCCATGTTGTACTTTACATCCCCATGACTATTCTGTAACTACCAATGTGTACTTCTTAATCCCTTCACCTTTTTCACTCCTCCCACCCCTTCCCATCTGGCAACCACAGGTCTGTCCTGTGTCTATGAGTCTGTTTCTCTTCTGCTTATTTATTTATTTTGTCTTTTTTTTAGATTTCACATATAAGTGAAATCATCTGGGATTTGTTTTTTTCTGTCTGACTTATTTCACTTAGCACAATCCCCTCTAGGTAAATCCATGTTGTTGCAGATGGCAAGACTTCATTCATTTCCATGGCTGAATCATATTCCATTGTATGTATGCACCACTTCTTCTTTATTCATTCATCTATTGAAAAACACCTAGTTTTTTTCATCTTGGCTATCTATAATAATCTATAATAATAAAAGCACAATATTCTAATTAGACTAGACATCCTTCCAGACGACCTTCCAGATGAAGCCAGGGCTGCAAGGGAAGACTGGGTCTGGGGTGCCTGCTGGTGGCCAGAGGGAAGCCTGTGCTGGCAGCCAGGGGAAGGAAGGCCTACTCTTGAATGAATTTCATGTATAGGGCCTCTTGTTGTAAATAATGCTGCAATAGACATGTAGATGTATTTGTCTTTTTGATTTTGTGTTTTGGCTTACTTCAGACAAATGCACCAAAGTGGAACTACTAGGTGTTTGGGGTTTTTTTTGGTTTTTGTCTCTTGTTATAGCCTTTGTTTTAAATTCTATATTGTCTGGTATAAATCTTGCTACCCCAGCTTTTTGTTGGTTTGTTTGTCTCCATTTTCATGAAAAATATTTTACCATCCCTTTATTTTCAGTCTGTGTGAGTCTCTTATGGAAAGCATATGTTAGCATCTTGTCTTGTTATCCATTCAGCCTCTCTATGTGTTTTGATTAGAGCATTTTATACATTTGCATTCAAAGTAATTTCTGATAGATATGTATTCATGGCCACTTTATTATTCCTTAATTCTAAATGATAGCTTTGCTGGGAAGAGTTAATGTCAATTGTCGGTTCTTGTTTTTCATCATTCTCAATATTTTGTGCCAAACCTCTGGCCTGCAAAGTTTTCGTTGGGAAGTCAGCTGACAGTCTTATGGGCGCTCCCTTGTAGATAACTAACTGCTTTTCTCTTGCTGCTTTTAAGATAATTTCTTTGTCTTAACCTTTGACATTTTAATTTTGTGTTTTGGTTTAGGCCTCTTTGGGTATATCTTGTTTGGGACTCTCTGTGCTTCCTGGACTTGTATGCCTATTTCTTTCACCAGGTAGGGGAAGTTTCCTGTTATTATTTCTTCAAATATGTTTTTAATATCTTGCTCTTTCTCTTCTCCGTCTGGCAACCCCATGATGTGAATGTTGGTATGCTTGAAGTTGTCCCAGAGGCTCCTTATACTGTCTTCTCTTTTTGGATTCTTTTTTCTTTTTGCTATTCTGATTGGATATTTTCTGCTTCCTTATCTCACAAATCTCTGATTTGATTTGCTGCTTCATCTACTCTACTGTTGATTCCTTCACTTAGTCTATTCTTCATTTCTGGCTTGTTGTTTTTTATCTCCATTTTTATGTTTCCTACATCTTTGTTGAAGTTCTTACTAAGTTTATCTACTCTTCCCCTAAGTTCATTGAGCATCTGTATAATCAGTGTTTTGAACTCTGCATCTGGTAGATTGCTTGTCTCCATTTTGTTTAGTTCTTTTTCTGGATTTTTGTTCTGTGTTTTTTTTTTCATTTGGGGCATGTTTCATTGCCTCCATGTTTCTTGGCTGTATCCCTGTGTTGGGTGCTATGTATTAGGTAGAGCTGTGACGTCTCTTGGTTTTGGTAAAGTAGTCTTATGTAGTAGGTGTCCTACAGGTCCATGGCACAGCCTCCCCAGTCACCTGAACTGGGTGCTCCAGGTGTGCCCCAGGTGGGCTGTGTACACCCTCCTGTTGTAGTTGAGCCTTGATTGCTGTTGACACATCAGTGACAGTGATTGACCCCTAGGCTGATTGACTGTGAGGACTTGCTGTGACCACCATGGAGGATCTACTGTGCTGGGCCCAACCCCACAGAGCAGGACTCACTTCACTGGGGCTCAGGTACCCACCGAGTTCACCCCTTGAGTATGTTGCTTGTGGATGTGGTTGGGTGATGCTTTGTCATGATCTGAGGCTGTCCACTGTGTGCACGCTGACTCTGGGACCTTCTGGGAGGTTCAGGACAATGTTAACTGCCACCTATGTCCTGCCTGGGGCCTTCTGGAATGATCTACAAAGCCATTTGAAGATGGTTGCTACCTGTACTGGGCTTGGAGTTTCCCTGGGAAGAGGCCAATCAGCTAACTGAGGCCAGCTGCTGCCGGTACTAGGCCTATAGCTCCTTTGTAAGAGGTATATAGTACTCTGAGGCCAGATGTTGCTTGTTTGAGAGAAATTAGGAAAGTCTGAAGCATGAACCAAGACAGGCTGTTGGGTGGGGTGAGGTCTCAGGGAATCCCAAGGCAGGCATAACATCATTAGCCAGGTTGATGGTGACTCAGATATGGCTCACAACTGTGTCAGCAGGGGGCACGCTCAATAAAGGAACAATGGTCTCTACCAGCACTTCTCTGGGAGCAAGCTGCCCCTCTAGCTTTTGCTCTGGTGCCTTTTGAGTTGCTGCCGCAGTGTTGGAGTTCAGAAAGAGCAAGTCAAAGTAAGTCCCCATGGGCCCTTTAAGAGGAACTGCCTAGGACTCCGGTAGCCTCCATGTCAACACAATCCCTGCTGGTTTTTACAGGCAGAATTTATGGGGGGTTCTCTTCCTGGCACTGGAACTCTGGGCTTGGGGGCCTGGTGTGAGGCTGGGACCCCTCACTCCTCAGGGGGTACCTCTGTAGCTGAGGTATCCATCTCTCCCTATTTTTAACTGGCACATGTGGGTGTGGGATAAACACAACTTCCTCCTCTCTATCACTCCTACCAGTTTCAATGTGGCTTTTTTTTTTTTTTAACATCCTTAGTTGTAGGACTTTCATTCAGCTAGATCTCAGGTGGTCCTGAATGATGTAGTTTAGTTGTAATTTTGATGTGGTTGTGGGAGGATGCAAGTATCTATGCCATCTCGACCAGAAGCCCAGTATTTCTTTAATAATCTTCCTACTCTCCCCCCTCCAATTTCAATTCTTTGTTTCTGGGCCTTCTGGATTGTTTTGTTTTGTTTTGTACCTTCTACATTTTTTTAAATGTATTTCTGTTTATTATGTCCCAAACACCCTAAATTCTGTGGTTGCAAGTAGTAGACATACTGAAAATAGCCTGTATTTGAAATCTTAGCCCTCTCATCTCATGAGGACAGTGCTCTCAGCCATCTTGGTTGTGTTTTGAAGGAGTATCACAGGCTCATTGTGACAATAAATATCGTTTCTCACAGGTTTAGTTTCGTACAGGTTGGGGTTGCTAATGCCCACCCCTTCAATGCCCAACCTCATTAGAATAATGATGATAACAATAATGAACTTGGTAATGGTAGCTGGCATTTAATGAGCATTGCCTATGTGAGCAGCATGGTTGTAAGGATTTACACGTATTATTCATTTAACACTTTCATGAGGTGAGGACTATAATTATTATTATTATTTTTTTTATCAAGCATCGGGGCAAGGGAATGTGAGAGGACTCTCAGAGCTGGGATGTGAATGTAACGGGCACTGGAAGTTTCATTCCTACTAAGGGGATAAAACACCAAATGTTTTTTTATATATATATTTCTACACAGGAACATGTTATATATTTGCGTTTACAGCTTCAGGTAAGCGGGGTTTTTAAGAGACAAGCAATTGCATGTGTTTATCCTTAGAGCCCTCTGGGGATCCTTTGAACATTTTATTGGCACATGTTTTAAATCGCCCGACCCCCATGGAACTTCCTTTGTTTATTTCTAACTCTTGACTTCTGTCCTGCTTTGTAACCCTGCTCCTGACCCTGCTTCTTTCCTTCAAGCTCTAAGGAAACAAGAGACATTCTAAATTAATACTGGACTTCTAAGGGGGCTGAGCTGGACTGGAGATAATGCCCTGATAAAGAATAAGCAAAAGGTAGATGTCTGGGGATTGTTTGTAAAGAGTCCTTTTTGGAAACTATTCAAGATGTTACCTTGGGTAGGGAAGCTGGGAGGGAAAAATGAGAAGGATGCAAAATTAATTTTACTATTTCTTTTCCTTCCTTCAGACTGTTTATTCCTGAATCATTGCTGAAGCATGTTAACGTTAAGTGATTAACTCAGAGACATAGAACATATACAATTAGGAGGCCTCTGGCCCTGGAAGCAGAGATACACACGGAGAAATTTTATTCACTGTTTCTGAAATTCATAGTTATTGCAAGTCATATACTAGTAATATTTTTAAAGGCAACTTTTAAAAATTCCTCTCTACTTAAGGTTTAAGTTCATATTTTACAATAAACTACTCCGTTTTTGTTCCTTGATATCTGTTGTAGTAGTTCTATAAACTATATAAATTAATACCATTTGAAAGACTGTCAGAGATTCTCTCTAATTTTCCTTTGTTTTGCCAGGAATTTGTTGACTTTATTTAAGATCACCATTTTTTTTTTTGCCTTTACTGAAAACAGAACACATATTACCTAGAAACAGATGGAAAATACTTCATGATTCTTAGCTAGGTCCTCAGAGTCTCCCATTCCCGCCCCCAGTTGTTTACATTTTGCGGAGGAAACAGGAAGCGATGGTAATATTTATCTGGTCACTTCCTATTGATGGATGACACAGCCTTTCGGAAAAGCCACCTGGAATGAAAAGGC
>NW_006296799.1:540839-546303 GCF_000327345.1 Myotis davidii | reverse complement strand
GGGAAATATTACAGTGTCGGGGAAAGGGAAATAGTGCTGTTCCACCCTATGAATTTTCCCACACAAACCCAGTGATTTGGGCACTTCCTGTTTTGTTGCCGGTGTGAGAAAACCCACTCAATGGAGATACACAATTTGAAAGCCAAGGGGGACCCTTTGAAAGTCGGATCCAAGTGTTTGTGTGAACAAGTGCCTGTGTGTTTGGGGAGAAGCTGTGAAGGATCGTTCAACAGATCAATCATATGACCTCCAGCTTAATCTCATCCACATGACGCGGGCCCGCAGGGACTTCTGAGGAAGAGAGTGGGTTGGTGCAGGTGTCCGAGCGAGACCAAAGGGCAACGAGACCAAAGGGCAACAGGCCGCTTTTAAAAAATAAAACAAGGAAACGGGGACCTGGTACCGAGTGTTCCAGTGCTTTCTGCTCAAGGAAAGCACTGGGTGAATGTGTCAGCCCCATTTAATAACAACTCACCAGCACACGTGTGTGTGAAGAATCACCGGTCGCCATCAGGACTTTCAAACAACACAAAACCACCGGAGAGCGTGAGCGTGGCGATGAGACCTGCTCCCTGAGACAGCGCGAGGTGTGGGAAGGGGCCTGCAGGCGACGCTCACTGTGCAGAGAGACAGCGGGACATGGCTCCTGGGGCCCACACTCTGGAGGGGAAGCTGCTTTTATGCAACTAATCCCATTAATCAGTGTATGATTTCCATGTTCACAGAAGATAAAGGAAGTCAATCCTGGACAGCCTTTAATGGACAGGCTGGACCTCCTGTGGAGGTAAAGGAAGTGACCTTTCCCTGGGCCAGAGGGCTGAGCAGTGCTGTACCAGGGGAAGGCGGGGGCTGGGAGAGAGCCCCGTAGGAGGGACGGGGCATGCAGGACTCTGAGGGAGGAGGCTGGTGAGAGGCTGCAGGGAGGAAGGAACGAAGAACCAGGCCAGGAATCGCACTTCAATGCCATGTTGAGGATGCTGCTCATTATTCTAGGACAACAGCAGAAGAGTGTGGGTTTAATTTGGTTGCAGAGGCAGAGAATTAGGCGTGTGATGAGGTCAGATTTATCTTTGGAGGAGTTACCTCACCTCAGAGGACAGGTTGAATGGGGACTAGAAAACATTCTGGAAGGCCAGTGATTGACAGCCAGGGGAACGACAAGCGAGGCCTACAAGCATGTCAAACTCACGGCCGGCGGGAGGCATGCGGCTTGCGGGCCATGAATTTGACATGCTTGATGGAGAGAAAAGAGTAGGATTCAGAAATTGTGCCAGGCCAGCCTCCCACAACCCATTAGCTACCCAGATAGGATCTAGGGAGCGTCATAAGGTCAAGCCTAATGATGCTAAGAGGGCTGTGCCCTCTAAGCCGGGGCTTGCTTGTGGCTTTGCCAACAGGTCAGTCCGAGGCTTAACCCTATAGCTGCTCCCTACAAGAAATGGTGTGGGAGTTTCCCTGAACCTGGTCATTTCTCTGCTGTGGCAGGTGAATGGGTGGGAGGAGTCAAGCATCTTGATTCCAGGTTATTTGTTACTAGAGGCCTGGTGCATGAAATTCATGCAGGGGGGGGGGGCGGGTAGTGTTTCTCAACCTGACCTTCACCCTCTTGTAATCTAGGACCCCATGGGGGAATGTCCAACTGCTTCTCGCAATCCAGGACCACTGGATCCTAACTGCTCGCCTGCCTGCCTGCCTGTCTGAATGCCCCTAACCACTCTGCCTGCCTGCCTGATTGCCCCTAACCGCCTCTGCCTTGGCCCCCACACCTGAGACCCAGGCTTCCCTCCTCTGGCTGGCCACGGGCACCCGGAACACGAGCTCCTCTCCCTCTGGTTGGCTGCAGGCACCCGGGTCCATGGGTGGCTTCCCTGCCTCCAGGGCGGCTTCCCTTGGGCCGGTCCCCAGCTTTATCCGGAAGGATGAAGGATGTCCTGAAGATGTCTGGTCAATCAGGTCTAATTAGCATATTATCCTTTTATTAGTATAGATTATTATTTTTTAAACATATTTTATTGATTTCAGAGAAGAAGGGAGAGAGAGAGAGAGACAGAAACATCAATGATGAGAGAGAATCATTGATCAGCTGCCTCCTACATGCCCCAGACTGGGGATCGAGCCTGCAACCCAGACATGTGCCCTTGACTGGAATCGAACCTGGGACCCTTCAGTTCTAGACTGATGCTCTATCCACTGAGCCAAACCAGCTAGGGCTCCAGATTAGTTTTTAGAGAAGCGACAGGTGATGTTCTGTTCATGAGAGACTGGACACTGAGAGGGTCAGTGTGCGGGGTAAGGTCCCGGATGCACTGACTTTGCCTGAGTCGGAGGAATCACCTAAGCTTTCTGTCATGGCTGAGAGAAGTCGGGGCTGGGGCGAGCTCACTGGGAAGGATTAATTCCGTGCCACCATGGCAATGGGCCAGGTGAGCCCAGAGGAAGAGCAGATTTTCCTGGATTGTCCAGGTGGCCCCAGTGTAATCACAAGAGCTTATAAGAGGAGAGAGAGGGAGAGAGAGAGGAGAGAGAGAGATTTGAAGATGCTACACTACTGCTGGCTTTGAAGGTGGAGAGGAGCCATGAGCAGAGGGATGCCGGCGCCCTCTAGAGGGTGGACAGGCAAGTGAGTAAATGAGTGAAGGATTCTTCCCTGCAGCCTAGGAAAGAAGGAAGTCATTTCCCATCCATCCCCCGAGTCAGGGCTGCGGGACTCCAGGATGTAACATGATGGGTTTCTGTTAAGCCACGAAAATTGTAGCAATTTGTCACGGGAGCCATAGGACAATCATACAGCGTGTCCCTTTAGACTCTCAATTAGGATAAATTCCCAGGTCAAACCCATCTTAAATTTGCTTAGTGACAAAATTCTTCATAACCCCTCCAGAGGTCTCCAAACACGCCTTCACTGTGTGCTTTTCTCCTCCTGCCCACACGGCTCCCAATCTTACCCATGACCGTTTCCATCTGTACCCGTGAATAGTAATTGTAAATGTTTTTTTGTTTAATATTTATGGGTCAAAGTTAATGATTATCCAAGTTTGATAGGCACACGTGTTTATCAAAGCCGAAAGGCACAAGAGTCCCTGGGAATCCTGTGAGCAGGCGATTCTGACTCCGCGGGTCGGGGTGGGGCTTAGATTCTGAATTTCTGGTGAATTCCCCGTGACGCCAGTGGGGCTGGTCTCGGAGCTCTCGGGGGAGGCAGGGGCAGACTCCGACGTTTCCTTATTTATGGGAGATGAGAACAGATGTAGGAGTCAGACAAATCGAGGCCAGCTCTGTTGCTCTTTAATATGTCGGCTGTAGTCTCCTACCGACAAACTGGGGTAGGAGAGCATGCAAGTGTTGCAC
The DNA here is from genome assembly GCF_000327345.1 of Myotis davidii. Lineage (NCBI taxonomy): Eukaryota > Metazoa > Chordata > Mammalia > Chiroptera > Vespertilionidae > Myotis > Myotis davidii. The sequence continues at coordinate 542,955 of NW_006296799.1, read as the reverse complement.
ACGCTTGTGACAATTCCGTAACACAGTGCCCCTCATCTCACAGAGCGTGGGAGTCAACCGCACAAATACAAATATTGTTGTTGTTCGTTGTATCAATTGATGGACTATGTGCTTCCTTCACTTTCCTCTTGGAAAACTCACGTTTTCTCACTGCAAATGCTCGTATGTTTCTGATATCAAATCTCCCCTTTTTGCATTTATTTTGTAATATTTCCTCCTAATTTTAAATGTGTTTTAACTTTATAGCATATTGCTCTGGTCAAATTAGATATATTGTTATCTATTATTTGCTTTTAGTCTTGTTTGAAAAAAATTTACCCCATATTGAGATTACTTAAAATATCCACTATTTTTCTTTTTCTTTAGACTCTAAGTATCTTATCCTCCTGGGATTAATTTTGATGAAGAGAGTGATGTAGGGGTTCAATTTATTCCCCCCAAAGATTAGTCAGTTATTCTAACATCATTTATTGAATAATCTATTTTTCCACTGTATGAAATATTATCAGTTTTAAATACCAAATTTTATATGCAGTGGATCCTACTCTGACACTATTTATTTGTTTCACTGTTAAGTCCATTTATCTCTAAATTAATACAGAACATTTAATTGCTGTAGCTTTAAATTATATTTTCATATTCAGTAGCTTAACATTTTTAATATTTTAGCATTCTTATTCTAAATGTGTGGTATTTCATATGAATCTGGGGGGAAATTTTTGTTGAGAAACTTATACCCTCTGTTTATCTCCTCCAGCAGCATTCGGAGGTCTTCACTCTAACCTGCTCTACTTGCTTCTCTGTTTGTCCTGCTAGTGCTAACTTATTCATACGTTATCGTAACATGAGCCTTTGCAGAGCCGTCTGGGGCTGGTCACAAACGGAAAGATGAAGAGTGAATAATGGCTTTCCTAATATTTAAGCTGTGGCTCAGTAATGGATGTAAGCGGCATTGATCGGTAGCCACCATTGAAAGTCATGCTTTCTTCTCAGACTGTGCAGTTCGCGACTGTGGCTCGGTGTCTGCCCCCAAGCAAGGCTCCTTCTTTGTCTCGGGGTCCCCTGCGGCCCGGTCCCGTCCCGTCAGGCCTGCGGGGAGCTTAGCGGGAACCGGCCCTCCTCGGGGTGCCCCTGGCGGTCTCTGGTCGGCCCTGCCTCCTGCTGTGGGTTCTGTGATTAACGTGGGACTTGTTAACTCAGAAATGAAGTCCCCGCCGTCTTTCACTCCCTGCCGAACAAAGGGGTGCAGTGCATGGACGGTTGAGGAAAAATCTACTCGGTGTGAACCATGCACGTTAAGATGCTCCGGGGAGCTCTGCTCCTCCACCTCTGATGGGACAAGCGCGCTGGCCGATGGGTGGGAGCTGGCGGCTTTTGGTTGCGTGGGCATTATTTCTGTACCTTCTGTTCGTGTTCTCAGGCTAAAGAGGCGCCCACAGGGCTGTCCCCATCTGAAGCCCTGAGGCCGCAGGGCTTCCCTGGCCGCGTGGCACCGTGGGCCCAGGGAGGGACAGTGGCTCCAGGGGTCATTCCCGGAGCCCCTTCTGCACTGTGGGCCCAGCATTATGTGCCTCCTTCAAACAGAGCTGTTTCCCTTAATGATGTCTCCTGATGATTACTCTGTTGCTTCATTTGCAAGATAAAAACCCCTTTCTTGTGCCCAGCAGCCAGTTTGTTGGGAAACAGCGCTCCTGAAGTCCCTTCTCTCCGACTTGGTAAATAGAAGGGTCCCTGTGGGGGGAGGGCGGGTTTTTGTGCCATTTCAGAGGGCGCCGCAGGGGGCGGAACGGCCCATTCACATCTTCTGTGGGACAGTGGGCAGAGGCTGGCCAGTGGGAACCCCTTTCAGAGGGGGGTGCGCAGGGTGGGCAGGGGCCCCGGGACGCCTGTGGGAGACACGTCTGTGCAGGGCTCGCAGCCACGGACACGGTGTTTTATTCCCGCTGAGAATTCAGCGGGGTTCTCTCTGCGGGTGGGACATATGAAGTGAGCCCAGGAACCCAGAGATGAACCCCCCATCCACATCCCCCCCCTTGAGACCCTGGCGGCCACCCCCTGGCTGTGATGAAGCTGCTTGGTGAGGTCAGATGGTCAGATGCTCAGCAGCTAGGGCGGT
>NW_006296799.1:539383-540695 GCF_000327345.1 Myotis davidii | reverse complement strand
CCCCCCTGCCGCCCGGCTTCCTCCCTGGGCAGGAGGCACAGTGAGGTGGTAAGCCTTCCCTCCACAGGCTGGCAGGGCCCCAGATTAGCAAAAATAGGTTTTCCGTAGCAAAAGCCCCAGTGAGCCCTGGCCGGTGTGGGTCAGTGGATAGAGCCTCCGCCTGCAGACCAAAGGGTCCCGGGTTCGACTTTGGTCAAGGGCATGTACCTTGGTTGCAGGCTCCTCCCCATCCCAGCCTCATGCAAGAGGCAACCAAACACATGGATACTTCTCTCTGTCTCTCCCGCTCCCTTCCACTCTCTCTAAAAATCAATGGAAACATATCCTTGGGGGGAGGATTAAAAAAATGAAAAGGAAAAAGCCGGAAGGAGTGTCTGAGCCCCTGGGCCAGGGGTCCCCTCCGCAGCCTGGGGTTTGCAGAACACGTGGGCCACGGTCCTGTCTGCACCCCCCACCGTTACCACTCCCCCACCCCTTGCTTCTAACTGAGCAGTGGGTGTTCCCGGAGCCAGAGCCTGGGCAGCAGTGATGCCCTGAGTCACGTGCAAAGAGTGTGCAGTGTGGACCCCACAGAGGCCCGGGGTTCCCAGCACAGAAACAGCAAAGCGGGAGAAAGCGAATGCACATCAAAGACGCTGTGAATGCGGGGCGCCATGGAGACGAGCTGTGTCAGCCCAGCCCAGACGGGAGGGTCTGAATGCGACACACAGCGCCTGTGAAAGGGCGGGGCCCGCACCGCGGACAGACTGAATAAAAGCGTTTATCCAGAAGCCACACAGGCCACGCAATGAGCTAGGTCAGGCCGAGCTCAGGCCGCCACAGCGCGCCAGGCGCCGCCGTAACTAATTTCAAAAGGAGCAGAGAGACCCGAGAAGCAGACAAGACGGATCTATCCTTCTGTTCCCCCTTTCAGTCGAGGCAACGTGGCATCAGAAAGTGGGAGGAGCAACCTGGTTTAGCAGGAACGGTGTCCCGCACAGAATATCAACTTTGGGAGGAGCAACCTGGTTTAGCAGGAACGGTGTCCCGCACAGAATATCACCTTTGCAGCGCCGGTCAGGATCGCTGAGCCGCGGGGAAGTTCTTAGGTGTCTGAGGAAAAAGCAGGGAGCTCACAGGGGGATTCCCTTTAGAAAGAGACTGAGGAAGCTCTGCCCCAAATGGCCCCACGTCCACGCCAGCCAGGCCCCTGCCCCTGCAGCCAGCACCCTCTCTCTTCGCAGGCTTAAACTTCTTTCCAATTATCTTTAAAAAGACCACCGACTGGTGCTTATCAACATGCCTTCTTTTTTGTTTTTAACTAACATTTCCT
>NW_006296799.1:522464-539266 GCF_000327345.1 Myotis davidii | reverse complement strand
TAAAAGAAAATTAAAAATCCGTCTCTTTCTTTCTTGAAAAAAAAAATGAGCTCAGGACTTGAGAGAGTTTTGTTACCTTAATTTTTTTAAGGCGGAAACTCACTGAGTACCGAGCAATTAATCCTGCAGAGGAATAGCGACAGAATCGCCTATGAAAATCTCAGATGCATGCTCCATCCTTGTCACCCAGTAATTAACTCCATTTCTCTTTCTGGGTCACGGGGGAGATCGGGGTGAGGCGGGTCATCTAGTTCTTACTGCACATACACAGAGTAGAGGCACCCCCCACACACACACACACACACCACCCCCTCCGGCGCTGGTACCGGGCTCTCAGCATGGCTCCAGTGGCTTCCTGCACCAGCCCCCCTCAAGTGGGACTGCTGACCAGTCAGCCAGGTGGAAATTCTGCCTCCTTACTTGTTTCTGCCTCCCAGTTTAAGGAAATTACCGAATTCCCTTTTGCTTGCTTCCTTCTATTAATAATTCTAACCCTTGCGCTGACATAATGAGGCTCTACTGTTGAGGATTCGGTTTTTAAACAGAGCCTGGGAGAGCCAGGTTGCGGGTGGGTGGGCCAGCGTGGCAGGGGGACCCCAGGGCCAGCAGACCATCAGGCACACCCCCAGCTCCAAGCGCTCCCGCAGGCCAGGGCAGGATGGCAGCATTTTCTTCTAAAAGGGACACATGGAGATACATTAGACTTGACGTTGTCCATGTAGACGCGTCCTCTGGGAACCGAATGAGAATATGAAGGAAACACAGCTGTGTCCCCACAAGGGCAGTTCTTTGATGGGCCCCCGAGGTACCATCTCCTCAGTTCCTCTACGTTGGCTTTCAGCCTCCACGTCCCAGGTTCCCGTGGCTGTTGTGGTCAGCTTAGTGTGACCGTCTAGAACAGGGGTGGGCACACTTTTTGACTCGAGGGCCACAATGGGTTCTTAAACTGGACCGGAGGGCCGGAACAAAAGCATGGATGGAGTGTTTGTGTGAACTAATATAAATTCAAAGTAAAATCATTACATAAAAGGGTACGGTCTTTTTTTTTTTTAGTTTTATTCATTTCAAACGGGCCGGATCCGGCCCGCGGGCCGTAGTTTGCCCAAGGCTGGTCTAGAATGAGGACTCGGACGCACGCAGCCTGGATGGAATCTCTAGCGTGGTGGCACTGGGCACTTGCTCAATCGATTGGAATCCCAGTTTCCATGTCCTACACAGAGCAAGCACTCGATAAATGTTAGCTACTGGGACCATATGACTTCCAATAAGTTATAATTTAGATCCTGCTAGTCAACACTTTTCGGTTTTCAGCTATAACTCTTCTCATTCTGTCTCCTGTTGATCTTCGTGGGAGGTGCTTTGGGTCAGGGACCAGGTTTGATCCATCCTCTGGTGTCTGGCTCCTCACACAGCACCTGGCGCCAGGGAGCTGGCCTGCGGATGGCTGAGGGCCGATTGGAGGAACAAAGGAAAGGAAGGCTGTCTGTACTGAGAGATTTATCTTTTCGTTGAGTAGCTGCTACGCTTTAAAAAGATTCAACAGAGGTTTAGAGGCATGGAAGTCTTTAGACACACGTTCAAAACATAAACTTGGCTCAAAACGTCCTAAAAACCTCAAATGAACCTTTGGACACATCAGTAACGAGGCTCAGCTTTCTTCGGAAACGCTGCGTGCACAGCGATCGGTCCCTGGAGGGCCTGTGTGCTCATCTGCATGCGATCGGGGCGCCTTTGGATCCACCACGCGCTGCGGATTGAGTCGCTCTGGTTGTCCATGGAGACGCATAAGGCGTATTTGTTACTTGGACGGCCCTCAAAGGGCAGGAAACTGGGAAAATGTCCGACGAGGCTCCTCCTAATTTTTGTGGCCAGAATGCGCATTCTGTTTCCTCATAATACTTGCTATTATTACCTCACGCTGCCCCAAGCAGTAATTCTATATTTAACTGTTTCACTTTGAAACCAGCGGGTCTCAGCTTAGGATCAGATTTTATTCTAATAAGTCCTGCTTTACAGTGATTTCCTGGAACACGAAGCAGATATTTCCGAAAAACTAATGTGTTGTAATGGGTATTGAGCGTCTCTACCTCATAAAAAAAAAACAAAACACCCAACAACTTGGGTTATTAATACAATGAGACATGATAGGGTGGAGCGGCTGGGCCATGGGTCAGACTCCTGCTGTCCGGGCTCCAGGAGCCCTGGACCTCCGACCCGGGACAGAAGAGCGACCTATGATATAATCATGCTAAAAACGGCACCAGTCTCAACACATACACTTCGAGTTTAAAGTGCCTCACGTATCCAGAGATGTACACGAATCCTAGGCGAGCACTTGACGACTTTTTATAAGTTGAACACATGGGTGTAAACAGTCTTCAGATAGAAATAGACTGTGAGCCGCTTCCAGAGGCTCCTCCCCGCCCCCAGTCCTCTTCCAGCAACTCACCCTTGGTGTTCCCGCCACAGAAACGGAGCCATAGCGTGCGCACCCTGTGTAGCTGGAGTGTCTATCCCTACGAGGTCGTATGTCCATTTTGCCACTTGCAGGTGTGGTTTTCTTACCTTTGTTATGGTGTATACTAGAGGCCCAGTGCACGAAATTCGTGCAAGGGGCTTGGCCCTCACAGCCGAGCAGCTTGCCTGGGCCCTCGGGGCCCCAGCTTCATCCGGAAGGCCACCCAGAAGGTCATTCTACGCCCCAGCTTCATCGGGAAGGTCATCCAGAAGGTCGTTCTGCTGTCCAGTCTAGTCAGCCTATTACGCTTTTATTATTATAGAAGTCCTCGTGTGCGTATCCAGGGATTGGGACTTATTCTGCGGTGATGAACCATGGGATGGTTTCAGGTTGCGGTTGTTTTTGCTGTTTCGAATAGTGCTGCTGGGGACATCCTTGTACACGCCGTTTGGTGCCGATATCTACGCATTTCTGTCAAATCTACCCTCGGGACTAGAAGGGCTCCGTCAAGGGAATGCCTGCGTCAGTTCAGTAGATTCTGCTACTTTCCCAGATGGGTTAGAGTGGTTTGAAGTTCACCAGCAATGCATGTGCGCACCCCCTACTGGGGATGTGCCCGCAACCAAGGTACATGCCCTTGTCCAGAATCAAACCTGGGACCCTCCAGTCCACAGGCTGATGCTCTATCCACTGAGCCAAACCGGTCAGGGCAGGGCCTTTCCTTCTTGAGCAGCTCGTCCGATGTTTTGCCCCCATTTCTGCATCGTTGCCTTTTCCTTGGTCTGCACAGGACTCTGCGAGGCTCCGAGGCAAGGCCTTTGATGTGTGTGCTGCAGCTTTCTTGTTCTGTGGGCCGCCTTGCATTTAGACTCTGCTCTGTCTTTGAACTGAAGGCTAACTGTGAAGTAGTCCACCTTGTCCATTGTGGGTACATACATCTCTGTGCACACAGATGCACGTTAATTTAAGCCTGGAGTCCGGCTGGAATTGACTGTGAGAGTCAAAATTTACCCCCAGCCGGAAACGTATCCCGGTGACATCTCTGAGCGTATTGAAGACATTTGTCTCCCTGCACTTGGCCTTGCTGTTGCCCTAAGTCCAGGGAACCTCGCCAGGGGTCCCTCAGGGGGCCATCCTGCAGTGTGCTCTCACAGTGGGGGAGGCGGGCCCCCGAGCTGTCAATCAGAGAGGAAACATGGACACGAAGTGGGACAAGTCACATGACCATGGTCCTGTGGGGATGGGCTGCACCCATGCGGTCTTCCGCCACCTCCAGGCCCCGCTTTCCATGACGGGTGATCTGCTGGCATGGATGCCCTTTGCATGGAGCAGCGTACCCCTGGCTGGGGGTCCAGGGAGCTGCTGGAGGGTCCAGAGAGGCCTAAGGTTGGGCAGCTGCCCCACACAGAGGGTGACACCAGGGAAGTGAGAGCTGGGGAGTCACCTGTGCCCCGTGCTGCTTCCCCTCCAGTCTCAGGGCTCTCGCAGGCGTCTCTCAGCGCCTCTCCACCTGGGATGGCGGGAAGGACACTGTGGGGCTGCAGCTCCGCTCTCACTGTTGACTCTGCACAAATAAGTCACTTGTACGTTCACACGAACTCTGTTGTGCTTGGTTTGTCTATTTTTGCAACAACCCACCCTTTACTAGCGGTTGTAGCTCATAGGATCCTATCCCGTAGCTTCTCCAGATCCCTCTTCCTGCGATTGCCTCCCGTATGCTTAGCCTTCGCATTGGCTGTGAATTTTAGCATCGACCTGCTGCTGGGACATGAGTGGGGTTGCGTTGAATCAGCTGGTGCACAATGGATGCACACTGATGGGACTTCAATCGTGAGCACGTCACCCCCTCCCACTTATCCAGGCGCCTCAATGTCTTTCTCACTTTTACACTTTTAGCAGAAAATTCTAGCACATATTTCATTAGATGTCATGCTAAATGAAATCTTTTTAAATAATTTATTTTTTATTGTTTATTTTAGCTACATATAGATACCACTTGTTTTACTTTGTTGATATCTTAGTCAGAAATACCACTAAACTTACTTTTCACGAATTCTTTATTGATTTCAGAGAGGAAGGGAGAGGGAGAGAGAGATAGAAACATCAATGATGAGAGAGAATCATTGATTGGCTGCCTCCTACACACCCCACTGCGGATGGAGCCCTAAACCCAGGCATGTGCCCTGACTGGAATCGAACCCAGAACCATTCAGTCTGTAGACCAACACTCTAGTCACTGAGCCAAACTGGCCAGGGAACTAAACTTTCTCCTTAATTGTTACAGTTTTGTGAAGACTCTTGAAGTTTCTATACAGAAAAGCAGGTAGAAATCCTATATAATAAAGAGCTAATATGCAAATGGTATATTTGCATATTTGCACACCATCACACCAGGGCTGGGGGACCTGAGGCTGGACTGGGGGACCAGAGTTCATGCTCCCTGCCCCAGCATGGGGGCCGGAGGACCTGCGGCCGTGCCTCCAGCTCTGGCGCCAAGCCAGGGAACCTGAAGCCGTGTCCCCTGCCCCAGTGCCAGGCTAGGGGACCTGAGGCTGCTCTGGGAGACTTGAGGCCACACCCCCGACCGTGCAGAGCTTGACGGGGGTGGGGCTGGCCGGGTCTGAGTCTCATACAATTTCGAGGCGCATGCGGGTGGGTGGGGACTTGACTCTGGGTCCCGCGGCACACCCCAGACTCTGACAGGAGGGAGATTTTTGTATACATTTTACTAATTTTATTTCATCTCTGACACTTCTATTATAGAGAAAGGGCAAATTAAATATTAAAATATTTCCTCTAATTAATTCCCTTTTAATGTGCATGAATTTTGTGCATCGGGCAACTAGTAGAAAATAATTACAGATTTATTTCTCCCTTTATATCCACATAAGTATTTCCTTTTCTTGCCTGCTTGGACCAGCTGAGGCCTCAGCTGAATAGTGAACAGAAATGGTTATAACAGACTTTGCATGACGGTAGGAATCTGGGGAGGAAGCGCAGTAATTCCCTCTTAAGTGCTGTTTACGGTTGGATTTGTAGACATTCTCCCAGATGAAGGGAACTCCCTTCTGTGTTGAAAGGATTGTGCCTTGGGGGGCATTGGAAACTGTAGCCATTTTTAAGTGCACTTTACGGCAGTTCTATTAGAAAAATGAGTTATCGGTTTCCAGTGGAAATGGGGGAGGCCTTTCCCCGCCTGCTGTATGATCCAGCCAATGAGCACCTCCCCTGCGCCTCAGAGCATCCCGTCCCCTCCCACGCCCCCTTCTTCCCTTGACAGAAACCCATAGTGCCAGACTCTTCGCTCCCACACACACATCAATTCATTATCAAGAATCGGGGTGGGAGGATGAGTAGGATTTTATTAAAGAGGCAGGTGAAAGGGCAGATTCTACAGGCATGAATATTCTTGCAGCCACTGTTCTCATTTGACCGAATGGAGATGGGCCCCAGGGAACAGGCTAGTTTTAAAGAAAGAGCTGGTTTATTTCAGAGACTGTATGGTAGAGTGTTAAAAGGCTGGGCTCTGGAGTCAAAGTTATTGAACGTAAAGTGTGGCAGGTACAGATTACATTGTCTTGACAGTTTAAAGGCCTTCTGGGGGCTCTGGGCCTCGTCTCGCAGGCAGGCTGTCTCACTGAGTCCCTTTAGGCCGGAGCGGGCAGACAGCCTGTGCAGGGGTCCAGCAGGAAGGCCTGGCGTTCCTGGGAAAGCAGGAAGGGGAAGGGCATGTGGAGGAGAGTGGGAAGGAGAACCGGGCAGCCCGGCCATGATGGAACATGGAAATAGTAGTGCCATGTGGGCATCCAGACACAGAAGGGCCGAGGGCTGCAGAAACCCAGATTACAGAGATCTCCCTGTTTCCTTTCTTTTCCCCCTAAAATTTAAATCCACAACACATGCCTGTTCAGGGACAAGGGAGACTTGTGTTTGTAGGGCGAGTGAGAAGCGAGGACTTCGGGGCAGAGTCCTCCTGTAGATTGCTCTGCATTTGAAATTCACTCAACCCCCTTTTCTTTCAGTGATCTTTCTCTCCCCTTTGCCTTATCTTTTTTATTTCTAGAAGTATTTTCATTTTAAAATATGAATTGTGGGCTTTTTCTGAGGGTCAAGGCCATCACTGACTTCTTCATTAACACACTTAGAAGCCTTGATCAGCCAGGATAGTGGGACCACTGGTCGCAAATGCTTCCCTTCCTACCCCACTTCTTCGTGTCAGCCCCGGGAAATTTTGTCTGGAAATTGAAGCTACGTAAGAAACAATTTTCATAGGAGCTAAAAATAACTTCAGATTCCTAAATGGAAGGCAGTTCCTATCAAACACTTCAGATCGCCTTTCTCCGACAGCAGCTCTCTTTTCCGTTAGGGCTTGAATCAGTTTTGGCTGCCTTTGTGGCCGGTTCAGTCACTCTCGCCCTATTGTGCTGTGTAGTATTGGTGTCGTGCATTTACATTTTAAAAGTTGTCTGTGCTGAGTGACTTTCAAACAATCAAGGACCCTATTCCCATGTCAGCCCCTCTGCTTAATCAGCAGTCACTTCATTCCCACTCTCTTCAAAGGCACGTGAACTGCCTAAAAGCCAGGGGACAATCAAATGAGTGGGCTGGGCTGGTCCCCTCCAGTGCTCCCCTATTGAAATTCACGCATGTAAACCTGGGGAGAGCGTGGCTCCAGGGCACCCTCCAGGTTCCGTGGACAGATGTGCCAGGAGCAAAGGAAAGACGTTTCTTTCCAGGGCAGCAGGTAGTTTTTGTGATGCTGGTTGGGTGTGTGTAGTGATTGGAGGCCAGGAGAAAGACTGAAGTGAAGTAGGAATGCACACTTGAAACCAATATGATCTTATTAACCAACTAGAGGCCCAGTGTATGAAATTCATGCACAGGTAGGGTCCCTAGGCCTGGCTGGCAATCAGGGCCAATCTCTGGGGAGATGGGCATGGCAACTGGGGGGCCCCGGCTGGCACCCGCCTTGGCTGGCCTGGGGCCTGTGGGCTGGAGGCAGCTCCTGCATTGAGTGTTTGCCCCCTGGTGGTCTGTGCTCATCATAGTGACCGGTCATTCTAACAGTTGTTCTGCAGTCCAGTTAATTTGCATATTAGGCTTTTATCATATAGGATGCCACCCCAATATATTTAAGAAAAAACTATGCAAAGACCTCAATAAGAACAAGAACAATAAGAAGACTGAACTGAGGGAGGGGAGACACTAGTCCAGGACCTGAGCTCCCAGTGGCTTCCTGCCAGGAGAACAGTCCTGAGTGGGGTTCCCAGGTGGGGTGCACCCGGCCAACACATGTTACACTCAGATGAGCACCTCCAGCTTGTCCATTTACACAGACAACATCATTTACAGTCTTTGGTGCTGGGGGGCTTAGGCATAAACTATTAAAATAGTATTGCTAAGACGAGAGCTGTTATTTGCCCGTTGATTTTTACTTTGTGAAGTCAGATTTGGCCAAAAGTAACTATATCACAAGGGACTGAAATACAAATCACTTTGCATATGAATCAAACAGTCAGTTTGAGAGACTTACTTGACTCTGGGTCGGAAATGCCTTTAAACCCTTGATTGATGGGAGGCTAACAGAGAGCTGGAGCTGAGAAACGTGCTTTCGTGACCGCCAATTTTAGGACAGTTTCCATTCCCAGTTTAAGATGGCTTTACGGTAGGCTCAGGTGCAAGCTGGCTGGGTTCACCGTGTGAATGTCAACATGTTAGAGAAGGAAATGTGGGTGACAAAGAATACTAAACAAAGGGTGACACTGCTTATGATGGATTCCCAACCTCCCTCCTGAGACCCGGGTTCGGAGGTCCCTGCTTCATCATCCACGGTGGGAAAAGCTTGGTTTTAGAGTCAGACAAATGCATCTGAGGGTGGTTCTGGTCACCGGCTGTGTGACCTTGAGCTTTGACCTTATTATGAGTAACCAAACCCAGAAGGCTGTTTTGATTTATACATGGTGGCTGTGAACATTTTTCAACCAACGTCTTTATTTTAACATAGTTTAGTAAATATTTAAGAATAAATGATATTTCAAAGATATGTTATTGTGATTAATTAGGTGTATTTTGCCATATATGCTTCCTTCCCTAAAAATGACAAGTGAGAATTTCATGGTTTTGCCTGCAATAACAGATATCAGGTTTCCACAGTGTGGCTATAGTTTGGCAAGTGGTGCTGTCTGCTGCAGCTGAACTTTGAACCTGCTGAGTCTTGGTTGTGGGTGTCGGATGCATTCGTTCTATATATCAGACATGGTTTTTTGGGGGTAACTTGGCTTTCTTTCTGCTCTCTTTGTATTATTATATCCGGGGCTTTAGAAATGGCTAGAATTAAATAAGGTTTAGGCACAGGCCCCAGAGGAGAGAGAAAGACAGAGAGAGAAGTATTGGGTGGGGCCTTTGGATGAGATTTACACAAGAAACAGATTTCAGTGAAGTGCATGAAGTCACTGCAAGGTTTGTAAATTTCCGAACTAATTGCCTACTACGCGCTGGGCACTGTCCCCAGGATCTCCTTGGTGACATCGCCTGGGGAAACTGAGGTTGCAGAAAGGCATATGTTAATAAGATTAGGAACATGCACTTTTATTCTTGTAAATGCCCCTTTTCATAGTTCTGAGACACGCCCAGCTGGTGTGGCTCAGTGGTTGAGCATTGACCTATGAACCAGGAGTTCATGGTTCAATTCCCAGTCTGGTCACATGTCTGGGTTGTGGGCTCAATCCCCAGTGTGGGGCGTGCAGGAGACAGCCGATCCACGATTCTCATCATTGATATTTTTATCTCTCTCTCCCTCTCTCTTCCTTTCTGAAATCAATAGAAATATATTTAAAAAAATAGTTCTGAGACACATGTCATTCATTATTCAGTCCTTCTGGCATGGCTTTTCTGACTCCAGAGACTCCTCCCCACAAATTCAACCACGATGTTCCCAGCCTTTTGTGTGATTACTACCTGCAATGTTCACAGCTGATGGTTTCAGGAGGACCTGACATCACCATGTTGAGGTCCCAGGCAACCTGTGTGCCCTGGAGGTGGGGGTCCTGCCTGCTCCCTCTGTGTCCTGTGCTGCAGCGCCTGCTCCATGAGCCTGGGAAGGCCTGGGTCTGGGAGGGGTGGGAGAGGCGGGGATGGCTGCCTGCCATAGGTCCCTGCAGTTTTCACTCAGAATAAATCTAAGTAGTTGATCAGCGTGTCTCCATGTCAAAGAGTTGCACCCAGTTTGCTGAAGCCTCTGCTTAAGATCTCTAAGTCAGGCCTTGCTCGCTGGCGGATGTGCGGGTTGGTGTGTGTGGCGTTTTCTGTTTGTTCGTTTTAAGATGTTGTGTCTCTCTTCTTCCTGTTGGTGGTAAACTGAAGGTATTTTACTAAAAATTAAAACGTTAAAGTATTTGAAGTGTTATTCAAGGCCTCCCTGTCCCAAGTCACGTCATTTGCACTTAGCAGTGTGACTTCGGTTTTTCCCGGTGTGGTCCCGGGGTCCAGACATGCCTTGCCATTGGTTTGCTATCTAACAGCAGAATTCGTTCTTCCACACAGCAGCGGGGGGCCTGGGGAGACCACCTTCTTGGGGTGCCGCAAGCTATCAGATAATGTGCCAAAACCTGGATTTGTTCCTACCAGCCCGGGCTGAGTCCTGGGGAGGCAGTCGGGTCGTCTGAATTGGTGATGTGGAGCCACATCCACCCTTACCCGTGACACTAATCTGGTAACAGCTTCTCTGTGCTAAGCCAGCGCTCGCTTACCTGGTGGTTTTATTTTAGATGTACGAGCTACAGTAAATAGCATTTGAGTAAGTAATGGAAACTTAGCTCAGAGAATATGAACCAAAAGCCAGGCCTAAGCACCGCTGCACGCTGGCACCTGGCGGTGATGAGCAGTGTGGGCAGAGCAGACTAGATCTACTTCTCCGTGAGCAACAGCGGAAGACAGAGACTCTTTATTGAAAACAACTTCTGCAATTTAACAGGTCTATGAGACTGGAAAAAAAAATGGGTGTATTTATGAGTCATGAATATTAGGCTAACAAGGAAGGTTTTGAACAGACCATGCAAAACAGGAAACAAAAGTAGTCAACTGTCCCAAAACTCCGGGATTGTAACCAGACATCTGAGGATTTTAAACACCAAATTATTGTTGAAAAAGATCTATTTGAATGGATATTTGATGTCATATGGATTCATTATTCATAAATAAACACTAATATTAGTAGGTTTGAGTTATGAAATAGTTGTAAAATTATGTAACCAAAAATCAAGTACTCATTAAATCTACTGTTTAAATAATTTTGATTAAAATACTGGATATAGTGTGATGAACAATCCATTCATTTACTTCCTTTTGCCTCATGAGGATAAACCTGACCTGTGATTACTTTTTTTAGAAAGCAATCTTTTCTAAGACACAATTGGAATATTTGAAAAGTAGAGATGCTACTATAAGTTATGTTGCATATGTAAAAATTTTTCAATACCCTCTAATGATTTGTAAAATTTATGTGCACCAATTTTGCATGACCTAAAACACAATAGAGTTTTTAAAAATGTTATATAGACCATACAAAGCTCCCTCCTCCACATATCCTGACGGACAGTAACTGTGCCTTCCATTGAAAAAACACACAAAAGAAACATTTTAGCTCGACACACTGTTCTGTGTGTGCAGAAGGAAAGCCAAGCTTTGAAGAGATACCCTTGTGCAGATACGAGCTTTTCCTTAGACAATCCTACCTTCTGAAAGATTAATCAATTCTGCAATCTCTCATCACCTTGCCTCCTAAATCCATTGATCCAGGACATGGACTCAGAATTACTTGGTGGAGTGACTTCCAGGGGACCTTTGTAATGGGTGCTTGCTGCCCATCTCAGAATAAAACACGCGCTCTCAGAATATTTCTTTCATAGAATTTTATATTCGAAGTTTTATTTGGCCACAATTCCAGAGATGTGACATGCAAATAAGTAAGAACTAAATAAAATGAAGTGAAGTAAAATAAGATAATAAGCTTGGCCTTCCAAACATGCAGTTCTCCCACTAAACAAGTCTTCTTATTGGCGATCTGGCTCAAATTATATGTATAGAGAAATGCCACAAACAGAGCAGAGTGTCTGGGGAGATAAAAGTCCTCTCTGAGTCTTGTTTATAACTGGGAGACTCGGCTCCCTCTCTGGCTGGGTTCCATAAGCACAGCCGGGAGCAATACCAGCGTGGATTAGAGGCTGCGCTGTGATGCCCGTGCGAATACATATTGTTCACATACAATATACAAACACCGCAGCAGGGCGATTGGATAATGGAGCCAAAAAATCAGGAAACTGGCAAACGTACAATGGATTACGATGGCTTGATTCCACACTTCAAATATAATGAACATTTAATTCATCTGATGTCTTTTTCTAATTGGAGACACATTGGTGGAGGGGCATTTGAGTTCACAAACACTCTCAATCACTTCCATGTTGACCGCATTGCACAGACTTCCAACTTGTGAACTGTGTTCTGAGAAAGCCCAACAAAACTTCCATAGCAGCATTTGCTGACTGATCAACTCAAGTTTTCATTCCTTTATTTGGGGGGGGGGCGTGCCTCTCAAATTATGCTCCACTGAAGTCAGATTTCACGTTTCATTCTCATGTGACAATTTATTTTTTATTTTTATATTTTTTAATTCATTATTATTATTATTTTTAATCAGAGAGGAAGGGAGAGAGAGAGAGAGAATGATAGAAACATTAATGATGAGGGAATCATTGATCGGCTGCCTCCCGCATGCCCCTCACTGGGGATCGAGCCCGCAACCTAGGCGTGTGCCCTTGACCGGAATCAAACCTAGGACCTTTCAGTTCACAAATGCTCTATCCACTGAGACAAACCCGCTAGGGCCCTCGTGTGACAATTTTAATGTAATTATCGTTTTTACAATTTTAGAAAATAAAAATTGTAATTAATTTTGTCAAAGAGAGCCAGGTTAACATCAAACTTTCAGCCCGAGTAGTTCATTACCTTCTCTGTGATTCTACAAGCCAAACTATCATAAATGGCCATGAAAATGTCTTGATTGGCATAGTTTCACAGTTTACAAAGGCCATGCATTCATTTGTCTAAGCAATGAACGTTTATTGAGCACATACAAGGTTCGGGCATTTTGCTGCCCCGGAAATAAAATGGAGAAGAGAACGTACGGGCCTTGGCCCTGGTGAGACTTTGAGCCTCGCCTCACACCCTCCCATGTCCCTGCAAAATGGGATGTGAAGTCTGTTTGCCTCCCACCGCAAGGGGCCTCCACCGACCTGTGTTGTACTCGCCGGGTACACTCATATGCCTACGCTGCGTACGCATAGCGTCCCTGCCTATTGCCTTTATGTAAATAGACTCACACTACCCATGCTCCCCTGTCCTGCTCTTTTCATTCATAATTGTGTGTTTTACATTCCACATCACTTGGCATAGCCATAGCTGTCTATTTTCACTGAACATGCAACAATTTATTAATCAAGTTTATTGCTGGTGGATATTTGTGAGTTGCAATTACTCCACATTTTCACCAACTCTTGGACTTGTTACACTTAAATTTTTTTTTCCAAAATGGTAGATTAGAAAGATATATCATTGTGTTTTTAATTAGGATTTCCTTCATTACTAATGAAGTTAGCATTTTTCACAAATTTATTGCTCATTTTGGGTTTAGATTTGCCATCTGTCCTATTTCACTGCTTTTTATTTTCCTATTCTGTAATATACATGATATCTTCTGGATATTAATCCTTTGTAAGTAATGTGTTTTGTATATATTTTCTCCCAGTTATGGCTTGCCTTTCTACTATCTTTATTGAAACCTAAGCTTCTGTAAGTTCTTTATAATAAAAAATTCTTAAAATGAATGGAGTCTAATTTATCAATATTTTTAATGCATGACTTTTATTTTGTGCCCTGTATAAGAAGTTTACTTCACAGTTACCACAATATTCTCCTATAATTTCTTCTAACATTTTAAAACCCTTCATCTATGTAAAAAGAGTTTTGGTGTGGGTTGCTTTTTATGGAATCGTCATACCTGTATAGACCCAGTTGTTGAAGTACTAGTCCATTGATCGCATAGTCCATTTTTCTCCAGTGCTCTGTACCGCCAGTCCACCACATCCCTGCCTTCTCCTTGCACCCTATGGGAGAGGACCCCAATGCAGTGTCGAATCAAAATGTTGATAGATTTTAGTGGTTCATCAGACACTTTCCAGTGGTTCTCAGCCTTCCTAATGCCGCGACCCTTTCATACAGTTCCTCATGTTGTGGTGACCCCCAATTTCATTGTTACAAATTGAACATAATTAAAGCATAGTGATTAATCACAAAATAATATGTAATTATATATGTGTTTTCCGATGGTCTTAGGCAACCCCTGTGAAAGGGTCGTTCGACCCCCAAGTTGAGAACCACTGCCTTACACTGTAGTTCTTTTTAGGCAACTCGTGTATTTAGAAAGTTTTCTTTTATTTCTGGTTTGCTAAAAGGTGTTGTGTGTGTGTGTGTGTGTGTGTGTGTGTGTTTTACTAAGCTTCTTTTCTATGCCTATTTTCTGTACAATCGTAGGTTTTATAATGTTAACCTGTCTGTGGTTCTGGGATAAACTTAATCGTGGTTTGACCCATTTTGTGTATAGCAAGATTCAGGTAGCTGGTGATGGTTTAGAACCTGGGATCTGCATTCATGAATGAGATCCCTCTGACTCCGTTTCTTTTGTCCCTTCTGGCTTTGAGACTCCAGAACTGAGGTGGGCAGTGTTACCACCTCTTCTCTCTCCCGGAAGAGGTTACCTGGGACCGACATGCTATCAATTTCTGAACTCTGAATGTCTGGGAGGCCGACCAGGGAAGCCATCTGAGCCTGCCTTGGTTGCATTTGTAAATCCTGATCTATCTGCCGGCTCACTGATTCCGTCTTGGGCACATATGTGCAAAGGTGGCTAATGAGTGTTAAATTTTAGTTGTGATTAATTTAGTTATTTCTCAAATACTTTTACAGTTTTCTGTTTCCCACCGGTACTTTCATTTGTTGTTTCTTTCTCTAAACATGGCCAGCATATTTGCTTTCATGTTTTGTTGACAGTGCTAGGGCCGGGTGCACGTGCAGATCTGTTCTGTGCGTTTTCCCTCGGCTGTCTTCCATCTTGTCTTATTTCTCTGTGAGCTCTGTTATCCGGCTGCTCGCTAGTCATTGTCCACAGAAAATTATTTGCGAGGTCCATCAAGGTCAAAGATAGGTGCGGCCTCCTCCAGAGAGCGTCTGCCTTCGCTCCTTCCAGTTTCCTGGGAATGGTAAGAGTTGAGGCAAGTTCCAATCATCTGTACAATTTCAGGTTGCGTGTGGTCCATCCAGAATTAATATCCTTACTGGACAAAGTCATGGAACAGCAATGTGTTTTCACAACTATGCAGGAACTTTTCCCCCTTCTCTTTCTTTTTGTTTTTCTTTATCACCTGTGCTCAATTTGAAGACAGTCTTATATGCCATTTCTGGGTGTTGGGGGTACAAGAGAGTTTAGATCATTTGTTACCCTGTGGAGTCCAGGGTTAATTTGGGGGAGGTATTTATTATATAAAAAGCCTGTGGTCATCACCATTACACCATAACGACTGATCAGGAGGCTGCGCACGCAGGTAGGCAGGGACTTGACTCTGGAAGACTTGACCGGAGGCGCAGGTGGGTTTCTGCGTCCTACTGGGGAGGCGGGCAGGTTCCTGGGTCCTGCCTCCTGTGGTGGTGGTGGCGGTGGCAATGGCCACGGGACTCTGGGTCCCGTCGAGCTGTGGGACTCTGGGTCCTGGGTCTCGCATGATTTCGAGCACTGGGCCCCAAGTTTATAATATTTCCCTAGCATGATGCTACACATCTTAAAGCATGGAAGTGTTAAAAAGCATCATTCTGCAGATAATCTTCAATAAACATCTACTAAGCACACAGTGGATCACAGTGCTCTACCAGGGGCTATAAGGAGAATGCTTTTGTCTTACACATTTTTCAATAGCTTTTTATTATTTTCATATATTTTTATTGATTTCAGAGAGGAAGGGAGAGGGAGAGAGAGAGATAAAAACATCAATGATGAGAGAGAATCATCAATTGGCTGCCTCCTGCACACCCTCTACTGGGGATCAAGCCCTCAACCCAGGCATATGCCCTTGACCGAGATCAAACTTGAGACCCTTCAGTCCGCAGGCTGGTGCTCTATCCACTGAGCCAAGCCAGCCAGGGCAAGACCAAACCCTTAAGAGACTGTTTCATTTAGCTGGGCGGTGGGGTGGGGTGGTGGTGGGGATGCTATATTGGAATAGGGCAGCAGTGAGACGTTGAAAAGAGTTAGGCAACTTGATGAGCTGCACAGAGATCCAGGGAAAAGTCTCAGAGAGCCAAGCTCCAAGGCGGACAGAATAGTTCTGGTCATTCTGTAAAAACGCAGCACTTTGCCAGTGAGGAATGATTGTTTCTCACCGCTGGCAATGTAGTAATTCTTTCTAACTATAATTAATGAGTAGAAATGGAATCGCAGGTGGGAGTCTCATTTTTATTATAGGATGCTCTTCCTGTTTTCAAAAATAATGGTCTCATTTTACCTCCAAGGATTCACAATTAAGAGGTAATTTTCAACATTGCTGTGTTCGTATCTCCTGAGACCACTGGGTGTGAATAACGTCTAATAAACAGAATCCTCTGGTGTAGAATTTCTCATCCTTTGCGGCTCCTGGGAACTACGCATCCCACGAGAGCTGTGAATCTGGGGCTGGCAAGGGCCGCGCCCAGGCTTGTTCGCCTGGAAGTGCTTGTCTACTGTTGGTGGTGACCTCCCCACCCCCGTGGACCTTCCGCGGATGGGCCCGTCAGAGCCTGGTGACTTCATCCTGTAAGAGCCGTAACCATTTCAGGGTGAGCATTACAAATGGAAAAGGTGGAGCAATCTTTCATTATATTCTCTATTTGTAATGCAGTAAGTAGCTAACAGAACAAAGCAAATTGGTGGGGGCGGGTGACGTTCGGAGTGCCTTGTCCACCTTCACTGGGTAGCCTCAGATGTCTAGGTTTCTTTGGAATTCACCTCATGATCTTTAATTCTGAGCATGTGAATTCCAAAGCACGGGTTCTAGCTAGTGACTGCGGGGTTGCATTTGACTGAAATCCCTGGTGGTGAAGCCCTCCTTCTTCTGTGCTCACCTCATAACAGGCGGCTTGATGGGTCAGTGGGTTAGCGCTGCCCCTGCCCAAACGGGGCAAGGTGAGCAGGTATTGAGGTCACACGTGGGTCACTGTGGACCCCTTTTCTCTCTGCAGATATTTTCAAAGCTTCAAACTA
>NW_006296799.1:519379-522434 GCF_000327345.1 Myotis davidii | reverse complement strand
GAGCGTATAAGCTGAAGAACAACTTGTTTCTTTCCGCTATTTCTAGGATCTACGCTTCATTGTGGGAGCGGGATACAGCCATTTGAAGAGCATTATTACTTCGCCAATTTAATCTGCATTTGGCTGGAACGCACTCCCAGGTCGTGGGACAGGGTCCAGCTGTTGTGCAAATGTAGATTCCTGACTTGCCGAGGAGAAGATGTGCAAAACAGGGACAGCAGCTGTTCCGATGAAATAAGAATTTAACTGGATTTGAACCCTACTGAAGGCCAGGCAAGTTTAGGCAAAAGCCTGCTCATGAACTCTTTCTGTCTAAAAACTTAAGAAACACCTCGACGTCTCCTCTCAGACCTCAAAGCCTCACAAAGCTCACATTACAGTTCCTAACGGGGCTGGTTGAAATCAGAGAAAGACAAGTTCCATATGACTTCACTCACATGTGGAATCTAATGAACAAAATAAACCAACAACCAAAATAGAAACAGACTCTAAGCTACAGAGAACAGACTGACAGCTGTCAAAGGGGAGGGGGCTGGAGGAGGGGGTGAAAAAGGTGAAGGGATTAAACAAAGGGAAAAAGATGCTCATAGACAAAGACAACTGTATGGTGATGACCCTGGGGAAAATGGCTGGGTGAGGTAGGAGACGATAAGGGGGGGCGGGTAGATGGTGACGGAAGGAGACTTGACTTGGGGTGGCGGACACAATACAACACACAGAAGATGTATTCTAGAATTGTACGCCTGAAACCTATATCATTTAGTGACCAACATCACCTCAGTGAATTCAATAAACATAAAAAAACAAACAGATGGGGCTGGTTGACAATAAGTCACAATAAGTAAACAAGATTTCTTGATTGCATTATACATTGAGGGGAAAATAACCTGGAATGTTTATTAACTAAAACAACAGCAGAAGCAAAGGTCATTATTTTAAAGACAATAGCAGGCATCCCGTTAAAAAGGTGACGTCTTTGTCTATATGTCTTTCATTTGAGATTTTCAAAGATGTTCACACCCAAAGAAAGAGCCAGAAGAGTCTCCATAGTTTCTGTCCAAAGTGTCATTGGAGAGTTCAACAATGGTCCTGTGTTACTTCTCATTGGTGGCAAAGATGGAAGCAAAACATGAGCTGCAGAGACTGGCTACTCATAGGGCCCCATCGAGAATCGGAAAGCATTCCCAACGTTCTGCCCGGTCATACCCTACCTGATCAAATCAAGACTTCTTTGTGACTTTGAATTCATCTAGCCTTAGAAAACCTTTGAAGTTGCATTCAGGGAAAGGGGGAATTTTGGATTTGGAGACTTGAATCCAATTTGACAACATTTGTTGGGACCACGTCCACTGCTGGGTGCCTGGTAGCTGTGATAAAAGCAAGGGTTGTGTGAAATGACAGCGGTGGGGCCCAGTCTGAGTGCAAGGTTAGACAAGCTGTGCCATGTCCCTGACAGGCACACACATCTTGTTAGTAAGTAATTGTGGTGATTTAAGAACGTAGGAAAAAATATCATCAAAATCCAGATAATGATCCTCTCTAACACTCCAGAAGGTTTCTCATGCCCTTTGAAATCCCACCCTCTGATTCCTCCCCACCTTTCCTCTCCCTGGCGACCACTGACCTTTCTTGTGGCATCCACAGTGGGTGCACTGTCTAGAACAGCTATTTTCAACCTTTCCCATCTCATGGCACGTAAACTAGTTGCTAAAATTCTACAGCACACCAAAAATATATACTTATATCAATCTGGCAAAAACAATAGGTATAATTTTGATTCATTCACACCAGATGGCTATTGTTGTGTTGGCTGTTGTCATTTTTGTAGTTGATGATCTAAGGCAGTGGTTCTCTTCCTAATGCCGCGACCCTTTAATACAGTTCCTCATATTGTGGTGACCCCCAATTTCATTGTTACAAATTGAACATAATTAAAGCATAGTGATTAATCAAAAACAATATGCCATTATATATGTGTTTTCCGATGGTCTTAGGTGACCCCTGTGAAAGGGTGGTTCGACTCCAAAGGGGTCGCGACCCACAGGTTGAGAACCGCTGGTCTAAGGGAAGAGAGGTCTGTGTCCCTGACTAAACAGTCAGGCATTGCATGTTCTAGAAACTCTTGCAGCGCATGGGTTGAAAAGCGCTGGTCTAGGCATTTCTGTAAGTGGAATCACATATCCGTGCCCCCTTTTGTCTGGCATCTTTCCCTCGGCACAGTCTGGATTCCTCCAGGTGTTCTGCAGGGAGAGGCCATTACTTGTTGTTACTAAGTGGTCCCCCATTGTATGGAGAGGCCACCCTTTCTTTATCCTGTCACCTGTCGATGGATAAACAGGAGCTTCCGGCTTGAGACTCGTACAAATAAACTTACACTAAACACTCAGGGCATATGCTCTCACTGAGCACGCAGGAGTGGGGTGGTTCGGGGGTGTATGTTTAATTTTTAAGAGACTGTCAAAATGTTTGCCAAGAGGATGCATCATTTTCCATCCCCGCCAGCGCTATGTGAGCACCCCACATCCTTGCCAAGTGGGGTGTGCGTCTTTTCACAGTGAGGCTTTCTCCTCCGTGAGCAGTAGTGCCTACGGGGGCTGTGATGTGCATTTCCGTAGTGCCTCGTGATGCCTAGCATCTTTTTATGTGCTTGGGTGCCACCTGTATCTCTTTTTTGATCAAGTGGTCTAATTTTTTATTTTAATATTTTGCTGCATTTTCTGTTAGGTTTCTTTTTCTCGTTAAGTTTTAATGGCTTTTACAGTATATTCTGGATACATGTGGTTTGTCAATATTTGCTCCCCGTCCATGTTTTTCTTTTTCATTCTCTTAATACTATCCTTTAAATAGCAGAAATTCTTAATTTGGATAAGGTCCAATTTATCAATTATCCTATCTAATAAAAGAGAAACATGGTAATTGGTGTACAACCGCTACCCTTCCCATTGGCTAATCAGGGCAATATGCAAATTAACTGCCAGCAAAGATGGTGGCCGGCAGCCAGGCAGCTTGAAACTAACATGAGGCTTGCTTGCTTCAGTGACAGAGGACTCCAATA
>NW_006296799.1:498389-518501 GCF_000327345.1 Myotis davidii | reverse complement strand
CCTGGCTGGGCCGAGGGGTCCCAGACTGTGAGAGGGCACAGGCTGGGCTGAAGGACCCCCTTTCCCACCCCCCCAAGTGCACAAATTTTTGTGCACTGGGCCTCTAGTTCTATATAATAAAAGGCTAATATGAAAATTGTCCCTTGAGAATTTGATCGACCGGGAGTTTGACCGCTCGCTATGATGTGTGCTGACCACTAGGGGGTGGTGTGGAATGAAGAAAGGCCCCAATCGGCCCTGATTGCCAGCCAGGCCCAAGGACCCTACCCGTGAATGAATTTTGTGCACCAGGCCCCGTTTTTATATATTGTAATTTTGGTGTTTTATCAAAGAAACCTCTGATTAACTAAAGATTACAGAGATTTCTTTCTATATTTTCTTTTAAAAATTAGCTGGTTCCAGAGGTTTTCGTAAGGTCATCAGGACATTGTCTACCTCTTTCTTGTGACACTTTTCCTTCTGTTTTGGCATCATGTCCTCCTTGTTAAAATGACTTTCTCATCTCTATGCAGCCAGAAGACAAAGCTGCAAATGGCCCCCAAGAGCACACGCCATGTTGCAGAACAAGCATCTTTTCTGATGGGTGCAGGAGGGAAGATCTTTGATTAGGTGCCCACCTTCAAATCAAGCCTAATGTCTAAGCAGAGGGTCCTATGCCAGAGCTGGGTGCTGGCAGCTTAAACTATTCCCAGAAAACCCAACAAAACATAAAAAACCAGTGATCCCCCATGGAATTATGGGTGGAAGTGTCTCAGGTCCACTGAGCCAGTTCTCAGAGTAGATGCTTGGCTCTGGGAGTTCAGCCCAAGGGTTAGCTCTCTGTGCCTATGTAAAATGCTGCCTGGCCACCCCTGAGGACACAGGTGGACACAGTCATTTGCCTCTTAGGGACTCTCACAACCAGCAGATAATCTAGGTGTTTTTATAGCTGTCAACAGGGTCCTGAAAGATGGAATCAAATTTATCTATGAACCCAGAAGCCGGTCAGGATGGCCCAGCTCAGCTCTTTCATCCATTCAACCCCAAAGTTAAATGAGCAGATTAGACACGTTAGCAATAGTAAGGTTAGCTCTGCTCAGTTGGAAAGGCTCAGACCTCACAGGCTGGGAACCATTCTCCATGTTAGAAGCTGGACTTGCATGCCCTGGGCCCCCGCAGTTTGGAATGGGTCTCTGTCCCACACCACACTCGCTGGTTCCCTGCTCTGCTGCCTCCGCTCCCCCGGCTCTCAGTGTGTGCTGTCCTGTGGGCCCTCGATTGGTGGTTTATTCAAGGGGCTTCTGCCACTTGAGATAGATCAATTTATGAAGAAAAATATAAAAACAGTAATTTTAAGATCAAATACAGGTTCAAGTAACTTGATAAACCAACAAATCGCTGTTTGTGTGCATCTGGCTTTGAGCCGACTCTGCCTGGCACTGACTCTCTGTGTAACGCAGAACAGGTCAAGCTCACAGGTCCCACGCCTTCGTCTTCACATGGGAGAGTCACGTCCTAGCGTCTCAAATGCAAACGAAGTCACACAAGTGAAATGCTTCCCAATGATCCTGGTCGTTAACACAAATAGAGTATATATGCACAGTATTACTATTTGTGTAATTATTTGTTAACTAGAGGCCTGGTGCACGAATTCATGCACCAGTGGGGCTCCTCAGCCTGGCCTGCGGGATCAGGCCAAAATCAGCTCTCCAAGGGGTTCCAGATTACAAGAGGGCACAGGCCAGGCCAAGGGACCCCACCAGTGTATGATTGGGGACAGGGGAGGGAGGTGTGAAGTTGGCCAGCCAGGGAGGGACCACGGGAAGGCTCAAGGGTGTGTGCATCCCATCTCTCTCAGTCCTGATCTGCTGGACCCCAGCAGTAAGCTAACCTACCGGTCAACTGTCTGCCCCCTAGTGGCCAGTGCACGTCATAGCGAGCAGTTGAGTGGCCTTAGCATATCATTAGCATATTATGCCTTGATTGGCTGAGTGGACAACTGGACGACCGGACACTTGGCATATTAGGCTTTTATTACATAGGATGAGTATATCATACTTTAGTGCCCAGCCACGTTGGATGCTTTGTGGTAAACTGCACTATCGCCCCCAGACAGTTGAAGCTGCATCCAGAAGGAGGGTTATATTTTTCTGACCCACTGACCTCAGACGTGACCATGTGACTTACTTTGGCCAATGAAAATGAACAAAAGTAACATGTGTCACTTCTGAGCATGAATGCCAGGAGCCAATGTGTGGGCTCACTGTCTCTTTTCTCTGTGCCATGTAGACAGAGGTGCCTCCTTGGCCTGGGTCATGTGTAAAGACAGGGGCTAATATGCAGTTCACCTTCAGTTCCAAGAACAAGAATTAACCCTTTCACTAAGCAAGTGAGATTTTGAGAATTGTTATGGAAACACAACCTGTACTTTATTTTATCTTTTACTTATTTATTTTTTCACAACCTGTATTTTAAAACATTTCAGTTCTATACATTAATATCAACATTCCCCAATTCTAACACTTCCCCCACCCTGAAAAAATTATTTTCCTTCGGGCCCAGTGACTAAGCCATTCCCCAAACAAACACGGAGAAGTTTGCTTCTCATGCTGGTATCTGCCTTTTCCAGTGGAAGGAACGGCATTTCCCAGAGCCTGGTTGGCACTGGGCTGCAAGCCTTCCATGGGCTCCAGGCGCTTCGCTCCCGAGCGCATTGCGGTGGTAGGCACTGGTCCTTCGCACCTCTGCAGAGCAGGGATTCCCGCCCGTGTTTCTCAAAGGGCCCCTTTCCAAAAACAACCCATGAATATGAGAATCAAAAGCTGAAGTCTCATTGTTCTGGACTTGGACTCCGTCCCAAACAACTGCCTTGAATTTATTCACAATACATGAAAAGAACAGGCTTAAGGAACCTCCGTGGGAGTGGGAAGAGAGGTGGGGCACAGCATGATCATGAGAGGGAAACTTTTCGTGCTCACAAAGTGAAGGAGAGGCCAGGGTGGTCCTTATTTCATTAGAAATGTTACACCTTTGAAAATTAGCCTTTTTACCAATAGCATTCCTTGTGTGGGACCAGTCAATGTCTGTCTGAGTTCCAAAATGTTAATTTCAAGGATGTCAGCTACCATCTGTGCGTGGAGCCTTCCTTAGTTTTAGCTCAGGGCTGGCCACAGCCTGGATCCACGGTGAGGTCCTCCTGGCACAGGTCATGGAGGGTCAGAGACCTGAACTGGTTAGTTTGCGTGACGAGTGATCAGAAGTGTCAAGGAAGGGAGCTGGTGAATGTTTCATCTTGGAGAGGTCATAAGGATGGTTTTAGTAATGAAACCTGACCACTGCCTCGCTCAGTGGGCTCTGGCTGCCATTACAAAATGCTTCACCAACAGAAATGGATTTTCTCACAGTTCTGGCAGCTGGAAGTCCAGGATCAGGGTGCCAGTGTGGTTGCGTTCTGGGGAGGGCTCTCTCCGCACCTTGCAGACAGCTGCCTTCTTGCTGAGTTCTCACATGACAGAGCTGGAGCTCCGGGGCCTGTCCTCCTCTCCTAAGGGCACCAGGTCCTATTGGATCCGTTCCCACCCTCGTGACCATAAAGGCCTTATCTCCAATATAGCCACATGGTGGTTAGAGCTTTAACATATCAATTTGGGGATTTGGTGGGAAGGTGGGTGTGGGGGAAGGCAGAGAGAGCACACTTCAGTCAATAGAACTTCCTAATTTTTTTAAGAAAATAACTGATTATTCATATTAAATTCAGGAACCAGTCAAGGGTACCAGCAGAGAAATATTGAAAATTAGAGATCCTTCAATCCCTTAGGGACTTTTTATAACTAAAGAACAATCAATTTTACATTTTATTTATTAAAAACTAGTGGCCTGGTGCACAGATTTGTGCGCATTGAAAGGAAATTAATTAGAAGGTGGCTGGTGGGGCGGGACTGGGCGAGATGGACCAAACAAGCCCAGGAGCCAACCTCCTGTGGTTCCTCCCTGGCCCATTGCACCTGGGGCCGCACAGCGGCTGGAAGGGTGTCTGTGAATTGAGCAGAGTCTCTTGGCAAGGTAGGGTCCCTTGGCCTGGCCTATGAAGATTGGGCCGAAACCAGCTCTCCGACATCCCCCAAGGGGTCCCGGATTGCGAGAGGGAGGTTCTTGGGTGACGCACCCTGGAATTAGACTCCCTCCTCTCTGGTTCCAGGGTACGTCACTCTAGAACCACCACTGCCAAGTAACCACAGTTCGGCAGCTCCTGCATTGAGCGTCTGCCCCCTGGTGGTTATTGCATCATAGCTACAGGTCAGATGGTCGCTTAGCCTTTTATATATATGGATTGAGTATCCACTCCTACTCTGAGAGTGGAGGTGCATCCATGAACATTGCCAACCAAAACTACTGTCTGGGTGAAACATACACTTGGAGAATATAATAATGAACATGTGCACAGCTAGGCCTTGGCGTTCCTCCTCATACCAGTCACTTTTGAACTCAGGCACAGTGAGAAGAGAAAGCTGCCTTCAGTTAAGTGCATACACTACACATCAGATATGCAGTGTGAAAGGGTGAGGGCTACACCCTCCATCTTACCCTAGCAGCCATGTGCTCAGCAAGGCTTCTTCCCGGAAGCCCAAGCCTCTGCTAGCCATGCCCAGGATTTCTTTAAACTAACCGATGACAATCAAGGGACGTGCGTGCCATAGATATGACCATTTCCTGTGTAACAAGACCCGACTTGCACCTGGCCAATTGGCAGGGCCCACAGTCATCTCTCCTCCCCTCACTCCACCCCCCTATTAATACTCCTTTTTCCCACGGGGCTGGCACTCTTGTCTCACCGTTGCGTCGGTAGAGGCTGGGGGGCCGTTTTTTTGAACATGTGCACAGCTAGGCCTTGGCGTTCCTCTCATACCAGTCACTTTTGAACTCGGAAGTGAGATGAGAAAGCTGCCTTCAGTTAAGCGCATACACTACACATCAGATATGCGGTGCTTCATATGTTTAGGAAGTGAATTCGGTGCCCCACAGATGGAGGCGGGAGGACCATTCTTACTGTCTCATGGCATCACAGCCCTCTGGATTCTAAAGTTAGGCCCTTTGGGGTAAATATTTAGTCAAATTCAGCTCCTCCTTCCCCTCCCCTGCCCTTCTCTCAGGCCTGATCTCAGGATGGGCTGGGCCAACATGCTTTCTGGCTGGGAGAGGATTTGGTCCCCACCTGGCTCCCAGGCATCTGGTCTGTCTGCTGTCTGGATGTCAGTCTATTTCCATAACATCCCTGCAGGAGACCCCACATGCGGTGTAGCTCGTGCTCTTCCCCCGGTTGGCACAGTCCATGCACTGGGGAGCGGGTGGCGTCCTTCCCCCTGGGCCACTGGCATTTGACCGGGTCTGTCTGCTGTCTGGATGTCAGTCTATTTCCATAACATCCCTGCAGGAGACCCCACGTGCGGTGTAGCTCATGCTCTTCCCTCCGGGTTGGCACAGTCCACGCACTGGCGAGAGGGTGGCGTCCTTCCCCCTGGGTCACTGGTATTTGACCTTCTCAGGGCCCAGCTGCCTTCTCCACCTGCCCTTGGTCTCGGCTGGGTCTTCCTAGAGGGACTTCCCCTGAATCTTGGGATTTCAGCCCAGAGTGGGAGTAGGGTCAATGGTGTGTGTGCATGTGTACACAGACACACATGCACACACACATGCACTGGGAGAAGGCAATGCAACCTGGTGATTCCCAGCAGACATTTCCGTCCAGCCTGGAGCCAGTCTCCTTCTGTGGGTGGGAACTGCCGAGGGCACATGCTTCTCCTCCTCTTTCTCTGGTTTATGGTGAAAAACCCGGCCCAGGTGCCTTGGTTGGAGTCTCTGCTTGTTCCTATTTAAAAACCATCGTCATTATTGCTGTTGTTATTATCTTTAACTTAGAAGGTGCTTATCCTTGTCAGGCCACACCGAGGGAGAATGAAGTTGGTGTTGGGGTCACAGTCTGCCACCTCGCCGTGGCCTTGGCTGGGCCTCTGCCCTGCGCTTGCAGCCAGGGGGTCTCTGAGGGGGGGCGAAGAACTCTGGGCAGCGAGAAGGACCAGGACCCAACCAACGTCATTTTGAACACGCCTCCCTCCCCAGAGCAGCCAAGGACGGGAGGTCCGTCCGTCCTCGCCAGCCACGACTGAGGGAAACCTGGGGTCTTAGAAACAGCAACCGGCCGCATTTTACCAAGCTGGGGCCTACGTTCCTCGTGTCCTGGGTACAGTCGGCATGTTTATGCACAGACTGTTTCCAATAAACAGCATGCTTTCGGCCAGACATCAGACACATGAATGTCCTGCTTTCAAAGAGGCTGAGACGGCACCTGTGGCTTCAAGCGGTGGTGACAGGTCAGCCCAGGGGTGCTGTCTTATAGACAGAGACTGACCCACACTGATAGGGGGTCATGAAATGGGGACAGTGATTCTTTCAAATATCTGGACAAACTCCATGTCCTCAGGGGTTAAGAACACCACCCACCTTCAGTGTGGCAATTCACAGCGCCTGACTCCTGCTCACACTCACCCCTTCTCTGTGCCCAGCACAGCGCCATCTTGAGTGGCTGTTACCAGCATCCAGGATAAACAAGATTGATACACCTCTAGCCAGGCTCACCAAGAAACAAATAGAGAGGACCCAAATAAACAAAATCAGAAATGAAAGAGGTGAAGCAACAACAGACCTCACATGACTCCTGCTCACACTCACCCCTGCTCTGCACCCAGAGCCCAGCACAGCGCCTGACTCCTGCTCACACTCACCCCTGCACCCAGTGCCCAGCACAGCCCCTGACTCCGTGTGTGTCCCAACACAGTTGGTGGATATTTTGACACTAAGATGCCCCATTTACCTGCCTCTGTAAGGAAGGTCATTTGGGAGGTTTGTAAAGACTGAAACACCGCAATTTGGCTAAGACAGATGGGAATGTGATCAGACGGGGGTTTCATAGGTTCCCCGGGGCCCAGAGGCCTTCTGGAGACTTCCATCTCTCCTTAGATGTTTGCTGGGAGACCGGTGAGAGTCAGAAGCATTCGCTGCTGATGGTACTTCATCAACCGGCTCACGGCAGTGCTGTCTCAGGGCCCCGTGGAGGGGTGTCCCCAGCCTCAGGTTCGGGGAGTCAGAGACCAGCACACACCCTCCAGCGGCCAGCTCTTCCCGAGGGCCTGCATATGACAATGTGTTTCCCAACTCTGCTTGCTCTCTGACGAGTAGCCTCTGCTGGTTCTGAAATAGACTCCTTCTGGTCTTTCCTTTTCCTCTCAGCTCCTGCTGCGAGGGTCAGCGCTATGTCGTGGTCAGGGATATTTTCATATGCGTGGTCAACGTTTATTACATACAAGCTTGTGAGCACACGCACAACGTTCAGAGATTTTATTAACAAATATGGGAGGACGATGAGGCCGAGTTTACAGATTAAAGTCGGTAAACTCACTGACCTTATTTAGTCTTGTGGCCTCATTCCAGACACGCTGCAGAGCTGTCTGTGTGTGTCCCATTCCATGCTGACCCCTGCCTCTCCTGACCCCCCCATTGTGGGCCCCCCAGATTCCTGGGGCAGCACATCATGAAGTGAGAGGGCGGAGCATCAACAAGGGAGCCAGGAGGGCCGGATGGAGATGCTGCTCTCACCACAAATGACAGGGCAGAGTCCCGCCCCCAGTCGGTGGAGCAACAGGGCCCCGGGTTTCAGTGGAATAGGAACATCCATCAGCCACTAGTTCGATGCCAAATGGGGGGTTTGTTTTGGCTCCAAACCTATTGATTGAGCCTAAAGCTCCGCCATGTGCACATTAGTGGGCACAGCAAGCAGCATGTGATTTAAGCACACGTGCCCTTTTCCTGTCCTGTTTTCGGGATGTACAAGGAGAAGGAGGGCAGAACAATAACCCTTTCTACCTGCAGGGGGAGGGCTGGGCTGGGCCGGGGCAGAGAGAAGTAGTTTCCTCCTAGGTTTATCCGAACATCACACAAGCCCCCGCATTGCTGAGCCACAGAACAGCGCCCGCGTGGCACTAACTCGCTCTTTATTCAAAACTGGAAGACAGTACACAGATATTCTTGAATTTTTTCTTTTTCTTCTGGAGTTTCCTAGGTAGGAAATGAGCTAGGGAAACAGTACTAGCAGAAAACAAAAAGACCAGGGTCCAGGACCCCTTGATGTCCAGTAAAATATGTGGAATTAGTATGTAAACTTTTCATGGATTTTCAGCCCTTCTATCTGCCATTAATTTTATGAGACCTTGGTAATTCTATTCTATTCTTCTATTCTATTCTATTCTATTCTAATCTAAACAGTATTTTATTTTAAGCCGAGAACCTTAGGATAATATAATGAAATTATACAGGCTGTAGGATAAAGAAATCTATATTCTAGGATTAGCCATTCACTTACTGGCCAGCTAACCATCAAAGGCAAGTATCCGATACTCGCCAAGTCTCAATGTTCTCACCTACAAATAGAATAATTGCATATCTACGTCACAGGTTTGTATTGAGGATCAGAAAAAGCCATATATATAAAGTGCTTTGAAAAATGTAAAATAATAAATAAACATTAGTTGTTATTATTTATTACCCCAAAGCGGTCATGCAAAGCCATCTGAGGTTGTGGGTGACTGAATGTACTCTGGGAGGATGAGAGGTGATTGGAGGGTTTCACTCAAGGAGGATTGTTTATTTGGAGATTTCAGAGAGAAGCAGTTTGAATGATTTAACACCTGCTTCCTCACAGAAAGAGTCATTAATCCCTCACTCAGCAAATATATGCTGGGTGTCTACTTTGCGCTCAATAACATGAGACAGACACAGGGGAGCCACGTGCCCACCTCTGGGAGGCCACGCGGTCACAGGACATGTTCCCTCTTAGACCAGCAGCTCCCCTGGGGAGAGAGAGAGTGATCAGATATCAGCAGCTAAGGAAGATGACAGACGCTTACCTGGGTGAGGCAGAGGGGACAGGTCTGCTGCGTGGTCGCAGGGCCGGGCACTGAGAAGAGTGGGGTGTTAGACGAGAGGGTCTGAGAAGTCCTGTGAGTCAACACAACCAGGAAGGGACGGATGCAGCCACGTCACAGGGTAGGGTAAGAGACTAGTGCTATCAGCCCGGCCCCAGGGCCTGTCCCGTGCACACTCTGGGGACACAGCCCGCCCGGCAGGGGGTCACTGACAGGTGCTGGGTGGAAGCTTGTGTAGAACAACCATCAGAGCAAAGACTGTGCACCTCTGAGAGGTGAAGGCAGGACTGGGAGCCACGCTCGGGGACAGGCGCAGTGAGGGGCGGGGGTGGGTCTGCTCCCCCCAGATGCAGAAGGAGATCTGGGGGGAAGAGAAGAGCAGGGTTGAGTCCACAATGAGAGTCTGATACATACCAGGTCCTGCGAGGGAGCTGGAGGCTCCACACACATGTTCTTGCAGAATATGGAGACGTTTGGTGAGGTTTTACGAAGCTGTTGTCAGTGATAAGAACCATTATTTGACGGTGGGGAGACTTCTCACAAGCCAGCTTTTGTGTTCAAAGGGTAGGTAACAGTGGGGAGATATTCCTGCCATTGGGTAAGTTGGGAGTTTGGCTTCATAAGCACCTCACATGGAAACGGTGGCCAGCCTGCCCCACTGCCCAGTGGGCCCGCGGCCGTGGTGTCTGGGGGCAGCAGACGGAGCCCGGGTCCCCCACGCAGACTCCACTCTAATGCCCCTGGTTCTCATGAGTGGCTAACTTGTGTGCCACATAAGGTCTCGCCCACAAACGTTTCCTAACAAAAGTGATGTTGTCAAAGCCTGAAACTGGTGTGAGCCTGAAGCCCACCCGTCTCCCAAACACAACAATTCCCTGAAATGCCACAGCTTCCCTGACGCCCCGGAAAGCCGCTGCTCTCAGGGCTGCATTTCAAAGCACATCTCACATCTGCAGGCGTCATGCACAGGCCAGTCAGCAAACGCTGGTCTGCGTCAGAGAGAATGCAAGCAAAAGCCTCCATCTCTAACTCCTGCTTCCCTCCGATCCGCTGTGTCACTTGCATTTACGCAGGCTCTTTCATCCCCCAGCTTTCTCGCTCTGTCTTCTACCCCCCAGCCCCCAACCATGCGTGTGAGCCCCTCCCAACCATGCGTGTGAGCCCCTCCCAGCCGTGCGTGTGAGCCCCTCCCAACCATATGTGTGAGTCCCTCCCAGCCATGTATGTGAGCCCCTCCCAACCATGCGTGTGAGCCCCTCCCAGCCATGTGTGTGAGCCCTTCCCAACCATGCGTGTGAACCCCTCCCAACCATGCATGTGAGCCCCTCCCAGCCATGCGTGTGAGCCCCTCCCAACCATGTGTGTGAGCCCCTCCCAACCATGGGTGCGAGCCCCTCCCAACCATGCGTGTGAGCCCCTCCCAGCCATGTGTGTGAGCCCCTCCCAACCCTGTGTGTGAGCCCCTCCCGACCATGTGTGTGAGCCCCTCCCAACCATGTGTGCGAGCCCCTCCCAACCATGTGTGTGAGCCCCTCTCAACCATGAGTGTGAGCCCCTCCCAACCATGTGTGTGAGCCCCCCCAACCATGTGTGTGAGCCCCTCCCAACCATGTGTGTTAGCCCCTCCCAACCATGTGTGCGAGCCCCTCCCAACCATGCGTGTGAGCCGTCACCCATCATTGCAAACGGAGCTGGCGCCTTCTCCCGAGATGGGTGTCTCTCGGCGTGTGTGGGCTAGCGGCTCTCACCACAGCCTCTCGCCCAGGACTTTCATCAAACATCTCCCAAGATTCTTCCGACAGCAATAATATGACTTCCTGTGAGGAGCGAGATTTTGATGTAGGCTTGCCTCCTATATGGTTAGAAATAAAGGCCCACTTAATTTAAACACTGTTCACGACCTGGGGAGGCTCATTTTATCAAAAAGGCTAGAAAAAGACTAGGGATGTTATAAAGGAAGAAGGTGTTTAACACAGAAGCTCATACCGACCAGGACGATTTCCGAACAAAGCCGGTTGCCCTGTTACGTTGAACTAACTCCCTGAGTCCTGGTCTGGCTTCTGTGCTCATTTGCATTTCCTGGGAGGCCACTGATCCAGGTTGACCTGCCACCTGGGATTAACCTTTTACACTCACACCTTCACCCTGGAGTTCATTCATTCATTGGCTCACTCAGTTATTCTACAAAGACAATGTTGATTGAGGTACCTCTCTGTGCTGGGTACAGGCCAGGCCATAGGAAACATGAGTGAGAACATTCAATTCCCGCCCTGATGGAGGCTGGGTTACTCTCCAGTGGGGAGCCAGCCTCTGGTTGTGTGACCTCCACCAGCTGTTCAACCTCCAGGGAGGGTTCTGTCTGCTCACAGAGGAGAGGTGTGCCGGAGCCGGTGATTCAGTGCCCGGAAGCATTGGGGACAGGGCCTGGCCGTACTGGGAGCGCAGTAAGTTCCCTGTGATGCTTATTCAAACTAAAGAGCAAGCAGGAACTATGGCTTCATATGGAGACAAAGCTGGGAAGAAAGCTCGGGGGCGGATTAGGAGCTGGAGAGCGGAGTCTGTGGGTTGAGCTGTTTAGACAGGCAGGTCTGGGAAGGGACTCAGAGGAAGTGACCTTTGGCCTGAGCTCTACAAGGAAATCGGCGATTATGTTCAATTGAAGGCCAGAGCCAGAGGAGACTTGAGTCTGGGTGATGCGCGACCTCTGCCCCATTTTCTCATATCCCCAGGCCGCTCTCTGGGTTGTGTGCTTGGTGGATGGGATGGAAAATGGAACAGCACAAAACGGACGGGCTGAGAAACCCCATTATAAATCTGCAGCAGCTCTTCCTGTTTCCATAGTCACAACTATTTAAAAATATATTTTTATTGATTTCAGAGAGGAAGGGAGAAGGAGAGAGAGATAGAAACAACAGTGGTGAGAGGGAATCACAGATCGGCTGCCTCATGCATGCCCCGCACTGAGGATCAAGCCAGAAACCTGGTCATGTGCCCTTGACCAGAATTGAACCTGGGACCCTTCGGTCTGCAGGCCGATGCTCTAGCCACTGAGCCACACCAGATAGGGCTTCCAGTGACTTTAAAGTGAACAAATATGTGAATGCCAAACCAAGAAGTTACAGGCCATTAACCCGAGGATGCGGGCCTGTAGGACCTGTGTGTGGATTGCCTTAATTCGTGGTTGCGTCATGGTGTCATGGTCCTTAGGCGTCCAGTGGATGCGCAGACCTCCTCTTCGTCACAGCCCTTGCTGGTCACGTGGCCCCTGTTTGTGAGAGTTTGTGGAAATCAGAAGCTGACTCTTAACTGATTAGAGTGAAAGGATACAGGATGATATTACTCCCTCTACAGTTTCTCTTTTAGAACCATGAATCACTCATTTTCCATAGTTTTCTATCCTGTCCCATAGAGATAAATGCCCACGCCCAACATTTTGCAGAGATAAGAACAAACGAAAATAAAAAGATCCAGGTATAGGACCAGAAGCTCCTTTAAAACATGAGCAGCAGCCAGAAATACTGAGAAGAAAGAAAGATGATAGTTTGCAAGTTAAATAAATTGACTTTATTTATTTTGGAACTTGACCTAAATTCTATTTGCCTAAAAGCCAGGTATGTTTTTATCTTCACTTTCATGGTTAATTTTTAACTCATGGCCATGGGGAAAAAGGAGGTTTATTCTATTTATATTTATTAAGGAGCATAATTTAAAACACTTTTTAATTTTCCAATTACAGTTTACACTCGGTATTAGTCTGTGTTGGTTTGAAATGCACAGCAAAGTGGTTAGAAAATTGTGTTCCGCCCAGAGTGGTCCCCGCTGCTTCTGGGCCCACCTGGCCCCACGTGGTCATCTTGATGCTGTTGACTGCGCTCCCCATGCTGTGACCCTCGCCTCTGGGACTGCTCTGTAACTTCCAATCTGTACCGCTCAGTCCCTTCACCTTGGCCACCAGTCCCCCAGCCCCCTCCCCTCTGACAACTGTCAATCTGTTCTCTCGGGAGCATAATTTTTTAAACATATGTTTTATTGATTTTTAGAGAGAGGGGAGGGGAAAGAGATAGAGAGAGAGAAAGCATCGATGAGAGGGGAACAGCATCGATTGGCTGCTCCTACACGCCCCCTACAGGGGATTGAGCCTACAACCCGGGCATGTGCCCTGACCAGGAATCAAACCAGCCACCTCTTGGTTCCTGACACTCAACCACTGGGCCACGCTGCCAGGCAGGAGCATAATTTTTGGTGCTATTACATTTTCCGGAATTTGTAAAGAATACGCCACTAGACGAACTTCTCATCAGGGTAGAATTTGTTTGAATGCTCTCCCATAATTTGGCCCCCCAATTCCCTTTCATCCTTACCTTTCCACATCCTGTCCCTGTCCCTGTCCCTGTCGTGTCCCTGTCCTGTCCCTGTCCCTGTCCCTGCTGTCCCTGTCCCTGTCCCTGTCCCTGTCCTGTCCCTGTCCCTGTCCTGTTCTGTCCTGTCCCTGTCCCTGTCCTGTCCTCACCCAGCCAGCACGTTAGGGACCCTGAATTACTCATCACCCCCTGCAAGTCCTTGGCGTTTTATTTTCTCTGGGTCCTTCAGTTCAAACACTCCTTTCTGCGTCCTGGTCATCGCAGCCTTCCTCGCAGGCAAAGGGCCACACACTGAAGCGAGGAAGAGGGAATGGAGAGCCGGGCAGCATGCGAGGAGGAGGCGCCATAGGAACGGCCGCGGACAGAAAGGAGGGAAGGAAGGAAGGGGAGACTAGCGGGCAGTGGGTGGTTTCCAAAACTGCCCGAAAGTCACGGGAGGCTGTGGGGTGGCCCTCACCATGGACGTGGGGGTGAGACGAACCAAGGAATGAAAATCTCTGAAGGGACAGCAGAGTCAGGACTAGAAAACCATTTTCAGCCTTTGTTCTCATAAACATGTAATCCTGTTCGTAAACAATGGCTGGAAAAAACGAAGTTGTGGAGCAGTTTCCATTGCTCCCAGGAACACCCTGAGCTCACGGTTTCCATGGAGACATGTCACGGGCTCTGTGGTTGGTCAGCCTCAGGAATGACAGTCTGGGGCCCAGTCTGCCACATGCCGGGCCCTGCCTTCCACTCCAGTAGCGATATTTCATCAGAATTTGAGGCAGCTTACGGTTCCTCTGCTTGCCTCTGTATTTGATGAGGGAGAGTGTGTGTGTCTTATCTTATGGGTCGAGGTCAGTGACCGCTCTGTTTTGTGTGGTAAGTCAAGGTCCTGGAAGTTTTTTCTTTAATTGATACTGGTTACATGTTTCCACTAACCTTTAGTTCCCTAAATCAATCCAAAATCTATAGTGTTGGAGTAACTCTTATTTTTTTTGAATTTTGCTCTAAAGAATTTCAAAACAGTGTTGCTCTAAATAAATTTTAACTTGAAAGTACAGTGGAAGCTAAAACAGTCAGGACCCAGAAGTAGGCAATTGAAAAAGGTGTCTAAATAGAGAGTTATTTTTTAAAATAATATTCATATATTTAAATTGTTTATATGCATAGTTCTCTGGCTTATTTAATGATGTACAACCAGGAGATACAGACTGAATTTTTCTTCTTTCTAAAAAAAAAAAAAAATAACAACGCTTTTGGAAGTGGAACATAAAGGTTGTATGGCAATTTAATTGGGAAAACTTTCAGCGTCTTATTACTTTCCCATTATTTTACATCTGTATTACTCATATGTAATTCCAGTGCATATTTTTAGGAGCTCAAGCTTATTAAGTCCAAAGAGTTCAACATCATTTTCATAAAAACAAATCCATATTTTCATTCAGTCATCATTTTTCATGATCTTGGATTAAATTTAATAATTACAATTAAAAGTATATCAATACGTTGAAAATAACTCTTGGTGAGTTCACAGCCCAACTGGAGGTAGTGACGGGCACAGGTGTCCTGCCAAGTTCGTTAATCGTCACAAGGACCTAGTCCTGCTTTAAATTCTGTATAATCTGGGGGAGGGGGACCCTGGTTCTTCCGGTGCCCGGTTAAGTAGCGGTTGGCTCACCCAGCTCTCAGTGTGACAACTTCTAACTCCTTGGGACCCACTGTAGCTTTAAATGAAGTGCAGTGTAGTGACACGTTCAAGATCCACAACTGTGTCCTCACTTCGATCATGAATCACTTGTGAGTATTTTCAATAGTTGGTTGATAAAGTAGTAAATTCATATGAATGAATCATTAACATTCTTACTAGTATGTTTAACAAAATCAAGTACAGTTGTTCTTTTTCTAGAACAGTAGAGCGATGCAGAGTGGAAGCTCTGGTAGATGGCTTAGGGCTGTATTTCAGCTGCACCACAGATTGGGGCCGTGGGAAAGTTACCTAACCTCTCTGTGCCTCGTTCTTAAACTACAAGATGGAGATGATGAGGGTGATGATGAGCTAACAGGGCCGTAAGGGTTCCGTGAGATAGTTGTGTGCAGTGCTTAGCACGGCGCTAACCCACAGTAGGAATTTGGTAAGTCTTAGCCATTATTGCTTTTCTCATTCTCATTGTCATGTCTGTATTCATAGATACATTCCCCTCCTCCCTCCTGCTCCCAGGCACTGAGTCAGATGTTAGTCCTGTGGCATCTGGAGACCCCTTCCTTGCTGTCTGCTCCTCTCTCCCATTCCCCACGCCGCCTTTGTCCTTCCCACCCAGCTGTAGGTGGCTCTCATCTTTGTTCTTAGTGAGATGAGTCTCACTGACTCTGATGATTGTCCTCATTCTGTCCCGGAAGCTGCTCCAATCCATCCTTCAAAGTCCCCACATCCATTTATAAGCAAGCAGTCTTCATACGCAGACCACTTCTCCTGGTGGGACTGTCACATGTTGCTGGGTTGACAGCCTCTGTCCCAAAGAGCGCCCTCCCCCCCCCCCCCACACACACACAGACACCTCCTGAAACACAGCTGGAGGGCGCGAACAACTTTGTTGCGTGAAAAGAAAATGCCCTGCCCCAGGGAGGGGTCAAAGTCAGCCCCGTTCCCGGCTCTGCAGCTGAAGTGAGGCTGCACGATTTTGGTTGACAGCGCGTAACGCTGAAAGTGTTTCATGCAGAAGCAAAGTCTAGGGCTTCGGAACCCAGAGCAAGTCACGAAAAGCCCTTATTTGGTGAAACACTCACCATTCAGTTTAGCGTTTTCCGATTTTACCAGTTGTTACAATTTGTAACAATAACAGCTGTCATTCAAGGTAAAAATGGCGCAGGACCCCTTGGACTCCCAGGAGAAGAGGCCACACAGGGGGAAACACGGGGACACTGAAGTGACGGGCTGAGCTGCAGAGCCTCGGTGATGAAAAACCTTAAAGTCCGTTACCTTTAACCCGAGGGCAGAGAGGCCAAGGTCACTTACTGCTGCAAGTGGCTCCCCAGGATCTTGGAAACCAGGAGCACAGGGAGCTGTTCCTGCAAGTAGCTCTCCGGGGTCAAAGCAGACACACGCCGGCAGGGCCTCGGTGACCAGGCATCCGCTGCCCTCCAGGGAGACACAATTCCCTGAGCAGGCACTTTGGCAGGTGAACATTTTATTTAATATTTCTTAGTTATATTTATTATTAGTGCACAGTGGATCAAAACAAAATAAATTTGTTATAAGTTTTTATAAATAATTGCTAAATATTAAAATGGAACTGTGGAGTCCTAGAAATGCCCCTCCTTGCTCTTTGAATACTTTATTTTGGAAATTCTCAGATCTCCAGAGAAGCTGAAGGAAGAGCACCATGGGTCTTCCCTCCCTTCACTTACACTCACCAGCTGCTCATGTCTGGGCAGACTTACTTGAAGGGGGATTAAGTGGATATAATATAGAATGACGTCCTGTTTCCCAACCCCAGATTTCAAATGGAACCCTATTTGTAAGTTGTAGCTGAGGGACCCTCTTCTTTTTGTAGGATTCAGAGTCCACCCTAAGGCCTCCCACCTTCTCAGTTACTCCTGAGGCGTCCTGGGGTGTCTCACATACTATCACCTGGCTTACCAGTACCTTCTTTCTCTCACAGCCCTCCGCGGGGAAACACACTGTATCTGCAGAGGCGTGACCGGGAAACTGCCCACATCCCAGGGGTGCCCACAGGGGCCGACCCTTCCCCTGGTCATTGAGAACTCTGCCCAGCAACTCCCTGGCCACGCGCTGCTCTCCCAGCACAGAAGGCACTTTCACCCCAGGCAGTGCGGTTGCTCTGTGCTTTCTCGGATTCTTGATGCCCTGGAGCCAAGTCCATGTATAAGGGCTTTCCTACCTTCCTTCATGCTGTGAAAATCACATAGGTGCTCACAGCACTGCTTGTCTATTATTTAAAAATGAATGGCCCGGTCAGCGTGGCTCAGTGGTGGAGCATCAACCTATGAACCAAGAGGTCACGGTTCGATTCCCGGTCAGGGCACATGCCCAGGTTGCGGGCTGGGTCCCCAGTGTGGGGCGTGCAGGAGACAGATGATCCATGATCCTCTCAAAAATTAAACATTTACATTTAGGGGAATGTCCTTTTATCTCCCCACTCAAAGGGTCTTTAATTTTGACCCTCAGGCCCTGGGTCATTGATATTTCTGTCTCTCCCTCTCCTTTCCTCTCTGAAATCAATAAAAAAAAATATCTTTCTTAAAAAATGAAATGACTCTTTCTTTTCAGCCTACAGCTTATACTCATCACCAAAGACAC
The DNA here is from genome assembly GCF_000327345.1 of Myotis davidii. Classification (NCBI taxonomy): domain Eukaryota; kingdom Metazoa; phylum Chordata; class Mammalia; order Chiroptera; family Vespertilionidae; genus Myotis; species Myotis davidii. The sequence goes on along the minus strand of NW_006296799.1, from coordinate 500,886 downwards.
ACACATTAATTCCTGGATTGCTGGGGGTGTGATTAGGGACAGATTCATGTCCCCAGGAGAGTCCCTCATTGCCCTATTCTCTCTGATTTCCAAAGCCTTGCTACTGGTACTGACTGGTCTGCCTTCCTCCGTCTGCTTTTTGGGAATGTTCTGTGCAGCCGGCTCGCATGCGCACTGACCCCAGTGAATACAACACATCTCAGTATCCGACACCGTCACCACCTGAGCTCAAGCTGCCCCCTCCCGCCAGCATGCATGCCCACTCAAGCATACTCACGCACACTCATGCACACTCATGCACACTCACGCACACTCACAAACACACTCACGCACACTCACGCACACTCATGCACACTCACGCACACTCACGTACACCCATGCACATTCACGTACACTCATGCACATTCACGTACACTCATGCACACTCACACACACTCACGCACACTCACGCACACTCACGTACACTCATGCACACTCGTGCACACTCACGCACACTCACACACACTCACAAACACACGCACACTCACTCACACTCATGCACACGCACACACACTCACACACACTCACGCACACTCACGCACACTCACGTACACTCATGCACACTCATGCACACTCACGTACACTCATGCACACTCACACACGCTCACAAACACGCACACACTCACGCACACTCACGCACACTCGCATGGGTGCGCACAGTGCCTCCACGAGACAGGGGTAGTCACATCTCAAGGTAACTTGTCTGCAAACATGTTCCAACACAGGAATGCAGAATAAGCAGGAACTAAGTTAAGGAAAGATGCCTACTGATGTTCAACGTGGGTGCAACCTTGAAATAAGAAGAAATATGTGATGTGGGTTTTTGGTGAATTCCAGACACAAATGTTTCTTGGTCCTTTTTCTCCTGCAACCAATGACTGGGAGGGTGGAGACCAGAGGTTACTATTTGGATGAGTTTGGGAATTTCTATTCTTTGGTTTGAAACCAATAAAGCAAATGAAAGACTGAGTTTGCCCCAGCTGCCCATGTGGCCCTTTGGGGTTTTCTAGAAGCTCATCGGAAAGTCTTTAAAGCTGGCGGCTGTCTTCTAGTCGGGCTGCGTGAGTGGCCTCCTTTCCTACAGTTCCCGTGGTCTCTGTGGGTCTGATGGTGTCTAGAGTATCCATTTAAAACTCTTTTTCATTTGCTGAACTTAAAACAGAAACATATTTCAAAATTTTATTGAGTGATTTCACATTCTTGTCTAATTGTGTTTTCTTCTAGCAAAGCAAAAATAACCAAGGGCTGTTTTAAGAGCAACTAATTAAAACAACCTTTCTTTAAAGGTTTCTCAACATAACTTTTACCTTATGAAGATTAAACATTTAAATTAGGGGAATGTCTTTTTATGTCCCCCCCCGTTCCCCCCCCCCCGCCCCCCACACACACATTCAAAGTGTCTTTAATTTTGACCCTCAGGCCCTGGGAGCCTGGAAAATGGAACAATATTTGTTGTAATAATTTTGTAATTATTTCCACTGTTTCTTCATTTATTCAATATAAAGTAAGAAAAAAATAGTAACTTCACTTGCACAATAAGTCAGCTGGGAAGGGATCTGGTGAATGTGCCTATTCTTACTAGAGAGGGGACAGTTCTAAAAGAGGGGCTGCTGCCCATGATAAAATTTCTAAATTTAAAAAAAATCACTGAACTTGGCCAGAGTCAGGCAACATCATTGCCCTCCTGCCTGCGCTGGCCAGCTGACACCCTGGGGGCAGAGGCTGCTGGGCGAGGGAAGGACCCCCCTTTCCTGATCTCCTTTTTCCTTTTATATTGTTTTTTTGGGGAAAAAATGGCAACATTCCACAAAGTCCCACGTTTCCATTCCTTTGTTATTGTTAACACCATGTTCATCTCATTATCTCTCTCTTGTCTTCATACAGTAACTTCTCTTTTCTCCTATCTCCTCTCGAATGAAATATCCATAGGACGTTCCTTTCTTCTGAATAGACTAAAAAATGGCCTTCAGGTCAAAGCCAGGAGAAGGAATAACGGTTCAACGTTCTCTCCGTCTTTAGAATGCACTCTGTTAAAATGTCAGGTTTCTCAGTCAGTGATTTCTTCTTGTAGTTAAAGGAGTTAAGTTGCTCAAAAGAAAGTGTGTCCTTAACATTTTTGAAATGTTAGATTGACTTCAATTGAAAACAATGCTTCCGACTTCGTGTTTCAGCGTCTCCCAAGTTCCCTAGAGCTGGGCTCATTCAGACAGGCCTTCCCGTCACTGTAATTCGGGGGTCTGAGTCCGCAGGAGATAAGATTTCCACGTGGCAGCTACTTTATGGGTCCCGCATTTGTAGGACGCACGCTGTTGTTTAGTATCTATTTAAGGGTAATCTCTGTAAAACCAAGGTGTTATTGAGAAAGCAATAAGCATGGCTCCTGGACATGGGAAGCCCAGCTGAGCCCCGGGATTCAGGGGAGCGGGGTGGGGAGGGTGATGACGTGTGATAAACTTGG
>NW_006296799.1:496880-498286 GCF_000327345.1 Myotis davidii | reverse complement strand
GCCTCCTCTTCCCCCTCGAAAATGCTGGGTCGAGAGGAGGGGAGTGGGGGTCAAGTGTGCCTTTTGATTTGATCTTAGATCTCATGAGGTTTGATGTTATTTTAACCTGTACTCTAAGAAAATCAGCCCTCTATCATCCTAGAATTATCTAATTGCTTTAATGGTCCTATTATCTTCTGGGTGATGCACAGGAGACATATGTATGTGAATATGCTGACACTGATTTGAAATATGTCACACATTTTAACGCCCACGAGCCTGCCCTAAATGCAGGTTTCAGTGACGGAGGAGTGTATCCTGCATCGCGTTCCCCGCTGTGTGTGGGCCACGGGCTGGGAGACGCTTCAATGCTGGTTCTTTGAGCTGAAGTCCCTGCAGGGGCCGTAGTCACAAAACCAGCTTCTACTAGGAAGGTTCTGGAAAAGGATGCCAGTTCAGAAGCAAGCATGTCATGAGGACCCCCGTTCCCTGGTGCAGTTACTCAGTTCTCTCAGTTCTCTTCCTGGGAGCGCACTCACGAGTGGGATGGCACTTACTCCCACAGGGACCTCCACGCAGTGTCCCTGGGAGGGAGGCCCCTGAGCATCCGGACTGGGCGGGGGTGGCCCTCCCAACAGAAGCCCTGCTCCGCAGCCAGAGGACGCGTCTCCTCCTGAAACCACTGCGGTTACACTCATGGCCCCGAGGGTTGGGAAGCAGTGAGGCAGGCTGACCCGCGGCCACCCTCCCGGCTGGCGGGGGCTCTGGGCATTCCTAGTGGCAGCGCTGAGTGCAGAGTCCGGGACACGATGCCACCTGCCAGCATCCACCTCCCTGAGCCCCGCAGAACGCCAGGCCCCGCCTGGGAGTGTGCCCAGGAGGCTTGCTTAATGGGGCACTTCATTTACTTTTAGTGACTTAGATGGAAACCTGCAGACTATTTTCTCAGAACAATTTCTATCTCTGACTTAGATCCAAGACGAGGGACAGAAAGGATCGTCTTCGGAGGCTGTGCTCTGTGGACACACGTTGCCTTCCTCCCGTTTACTCAACAAGATGTGAAACCACGCAAGTATTTCATCGTCCACTCCCATTGGCACTGCTTTCGCTTGGAAACTTAGGGAGGGGCCTGGTGAATTCAGTTCTGCATGCGATAAAGACAGGAACACGTGTTTGAAATGGCAGCGTCGTTTAGAATGCTGCAGTTAGTCCAGGATCATTCCCCAAAAGCAGCTCAATGAAAATATAAATAGCTTCTTAGCACTGTTTTCTCCCCAAATTGCTCACAGCTCTTTTCTTTGCCAGGGGATGTTTTCCGTGAAGCTGTTTGGGGTAATAATAGTTCCAATGATCTTCCTCGAAGCTTCTGGAAGATATTGTCATCTATGATAAGGATGCCAACCCACCCCGGCTGGCGGGGGCTGCGC
>NW_006296799.1:485949-496257 GCF_000327345.1 Myotis davidii | reverse complement strand
CCGTGGGCAGCTGTGGGGAGAGCATGGGCCCCGTGGGCAGCTGTGGGGAGAGCATGGGGCCCCCGTGGGCAGCTGTGGGAAGAGCAGGGGCCCCCGTGGGCAGCGGGCCTCTGGTTTCAACCTTCCCTGCGCTTCCCAGAGCCACCCACCTACCCCAGGCCTGTCCTAGGACGCAGCCATGCGGGTCAGCCCAGGAAGTTGGGACGGGACACACTTATTTCTTTCCCATGTGCTTGGCAGGAACGGCCAGTTAAAGGAAACACTGTTAGGTCTGCGGCAAAGGCCCCTCAGGCTCGGTCCCCAGGCCAGGCCAACCCGCAGCTCAGCTTTCATCCGGCTCTGCAGCACTAAGGGCTTTGGGACATTGAGATAAGATCCCCAACCCTAACATGCCTCCCTTTATCCAAACAAAACTTAAACCCCAGTCAGGGCGCCCATTATCCTGCAGCAAATCAAAGGGCCCACTGAGCTGTGTTCCCTAACAGCCAGGGGTTAAGTGGTTCAGGGTCGAACACGCATATAAACAAACACCAGGGCAAGAATTTGCTAAATAACAAAAAACTTTGGGGAGAAACTGAAGGGATAAATCTTAAAGTGGAAAGTATTTATATTTTTCCACGTCTCTTAAACTCTCATATCCCTTTTGTTTCCCCAAGAACGAGTTAGGCCATGGCCACAGTCCCCAGGGAGACAAGTCTGGGGGCACATTTGCACACGGCCCCCTTTCCCCATCTTCTAATTCAGCCACTAAATTGCCCCCATTCCCTCTGTGCAAACAGAGATTTGCATGGTGTTTACTGAGAACTCCCAGGGAGAAGCCCTCATCTGCTATCAAAATGCATTTGAAACGACATGAATTACACCACATACCGAAGACACAGTGTGTCCTCGTGGGCCGCCCCAAGATGGGATTGTTCTTCCCAGCCAAGCAAAGGCAGCATTTGAGGTCACAGAGCAGATGGGAAGCTTCCCTTGGAAGTCGTTTAACAGACGTTCCTGGCTGCTTTATAAGGTAAACACTGCAAAGTGCCCTCAGTCACTAAAAGTTCCCCGTTACTTAAGCGACTGTGTGTTGAACCTTCTGAACTTCTCGCTTGCCTCATACTTGCAAAGGTAGCAGGCACATGTGCACCCAGAATCCCCATAGCCCTCCTCGTCAGGATGGGGAGCTCACACCAGCAGCCTCAGCACCCACACCCACAGGCAGTGACCTGGGTGTTAACCTAGTTGTCCTAATATATAAAAAGCCAGGGGTCATCACGACCGAAACAACCGGACAGGCAACTGAACAGCAGGCTGTGTGGGGTGACCAGGCTGGCGGGGGCGGGGTGACCAGGCTAGAGGGAGGGGCAGTTGGAGGTGACCGGGCCAGTAAGGGGGGCAGTTGGGGGTGATCAGGCAGGCAGACAGGTGAGCAGTTAGGAGTCAGCAGTCCAAGATTGTGAGAAGAATGTCCCAGATTGGAGAGGGTGCAGTCTGGGCTGTGGGGAACCAGCCCCCCTGTGTATGAATTTCATGCACCGAGCCACTAGTCTATAATAAGAAAAGCACAATATGCTAATTAGATTGGAAGTCCTTCCAGAGGAAGCCAGGGCTTTGAGAGAAGCCTGGGTCCCAGGTGCCAGAGGGAAGCCAGTCCTGGCAACCAGGGGAAGGAAGGCCTACTCTTGCATGAATTTTGTGCATCTGGCCTCTAGTTTCTTAATAAAAAAGAGCAAGTCCGGGGAAATCTTTATTTAGTTCATTTCTTATAGTCACATTGCTTTATGTTTCTGACTGCTGTTGGATATTGCATAGGGTAGCATAAGAGCAAGTGTTTTGTTTCAGGTTAAAACATTGGGTAAAATGTGGTAAGTATTGCACTGGCTTAGAGGATCGGAAGGCAGGAGACAGTGCATATTCTACTGCCTCTTAAAATCATTTTCACAGTAGTAAACAGTGACGGTTTACTTAGCATTTATCACTCCTCTGGGGTAACAGATGAGATTTTAAAAACTTTACATGCTTTATGTGAAACAAACATATCTATTATATTCGTAAATGAAAATTCTTAATCATGGCTGATTAGTTGGGTTGCAACAACTTTCTTTAATTTTGTTTGGTAAGAAAAATGTCTCTTACAATATATGCATTACTCACAAAAACAACAGCAATCTCACCAAAATCCTAGGGCCAATAAAGAAATCCCTGTGCTGGTCCTAGCCGGTTTGGCTCAGTGGATAGAGCGTTGGCCTGCAGAAGGAAGGGTCCCAGGTTTGACTCCAGTCAAGGGCACATGCCTGGGTTGTGGACTGGATCCCCACTAGGGGGAGTGCAGGAGGCAGCCGATCAATGATTCCCTCCCCCCATTGATGTTCCTATCTCTCTCTCCCTTCTCCCTTCCACTCTGAAATCAATAAAAATGTGGGTGTTTTTTTTTTTAAAATCCCTGTGCCGGGTGGTCTCAGGCAGGGACGTGAGAGGGGGAAGCATGTGATGATGGCCTGTAAGGTTCTGCTCTTGTTTCAGACGATGGCATTCGCTCCCGGCTTTGTAAACAGCAGAGAGTTTGCGATGCATAGGTCCTGTAAGAAAACAGTCCCCGCTCCTGAGGGCGGAACAGGGAATTTCACAGGGTTGCTAAGTTCACAGGGTTCAAGGTGATTGTGGAACGTAGGGCGTGTTTTGGAATAAGCCAACCTTGAGTGGGTGGGATTAGTTTTCTCAGGTCATTATCACCTTAGATGTTTACCATAGGGTTAGAAGCACAAAAATGTTTGAAATTCTGGCCCAGAGCAAGGAACTCACATAAGGCCCAATAGCTACCATGTTACTGGGTAAGAAAAACAAAGGTTTACTGTTGGTGATAATGACACTAATGTTTTTAAAGAAAGGGGACGCATTGGCTTTGTGGTAATGGCTTCAACTTAGAAAAGGCTGAAGTTTGTCCACCAGGAGTTCATGCGTCTGCTTCACTCTCCCAGCCCTGCCTGTGGGGAGCATTCACGGTTATTCTTCTTAAAGGAGTTGCGTGGGCCCTGTGTCCTGTCTTTGCTTCAGTTCGGGGCCCTCAGCTGTCTTCCCCGCTGTGAGCTAGAAAGAGAGAATTGCCCGTTCTCTCTGCTAAGATCTGTTTGGCAAAGGCCGGGCGGTGCTGTGTTCTCAGGAAAAGACGGAGCCTCGTGTGCAGTGGCTCCCTCCTCTCCCAGGGGAACGTGCGGAGTGTCTGTGTGTTTATAAGAAGCTCTTGCTGGCACTGGATGAAGGAGAGACTGTTCGCGTTGTGGGTCACCTGGTGGGTGGATGGGGTGGTGTCGGCATTGAAGGCGCACGGAGGCGAATTTACACGCTGACCGCCTTTTCGAGCATCTGAAAAGCGAAGGTGACTCTTTCTGAAGAAGCTTCTAGGCACAGACAGCAGTCAGCTCACGGAATACACCGTGTGCACCGAGGGGACGGTGTGGAAAGAGGCCGGGAGTGAATGGACCCGTTTTCTTCACCAATTCATATTTTCAAAATAAAATAAAATAAAAAATAAAATAAAATAAATAATAAAATAAATAAAATAAAATAAAATACAATAATAAAATAAAATAAAATAAATCAGCAGATAAAACAGTGCTGTGTTCATGGTTTTTGCATGTGCTTCATGCCTATAAACTTACAAGCTATAGAACAGCCACAGAAGGGAAGCGTGGCCTGTGACTTTTCATAGGAAAGGTCCCCCCTCGGCAGCTGACGTTGGACCACATGCAAACAGGGCGAGTTCTCCCCGGCCGAGTGCAGGTGCACAGCCCATCGCGCGCCGACGAGGCGGACATCTCTGATGCTGCCCTGACTCTGTTAGAAAAACGATGCTGACACTCACGGCTCAAACCCTGAGAGCAGTGCTATGCAGAGGGGCCGTCCTCCTCGTTCTGTGGCTGAGGAGACAGAGGCTCGGAGATGAGGCGCCGTCTCAGCCACACCCGCAGGCAGTGCCCGCAGCACAGGCCCCCTCGCTCCCCCTCCCTGGGCACCGGCTGCCTCCTTCATGCGGCCGGGCGCCCACAGCGGCCATGTCTTAGCCAAGGCTCTGGGCCTGATCGCACGGAGGAGAGTCTGTGGTAAATGCACACAGATCTCCCGCCCCGTGGAAGGGCTCCCCGCGGTGTCCCGGGCCCTGTCCTCCCTCTGGGTGTGCGGACCGCGGCCAGCCCCTCCCCGGCTGCCTGTCCGGGGGCCCCTGCCAGACCCAGGTGGCCCAGCTCAGCCTCTGGAGCCGGGACCCCGCTCAGTCCCCGGCCAGGCTTCCCGGGGGTCTCAGCCAGTGCACCCGGGTGTGACGGCGGGCGGACCACACCTGATCGCTGCCCGCAGTGGGATGCGCACGCCGAGGGCCCCATGTGCCCGGCCTTCCTTCGCCTGGCAGGGGACCACACCGGCCATTGCTCTTCCACGCCTCCCAGAAGCCCCCGGATGCTTAGGTGCTGGGAGCTGGCGCAGGCCATGCAGAGGCCGCCACTCAGTGGACGCTTTACAGTTGGTGGCGGGTGGAATCTTCAGGGATCAGAAGAGGGCACTTAAAATGGGCTTCACGAGGGAAGCACTGACGAACAGAAGCAAATGCTGGGCTGGTTCCTGTCCTCCTGGCTGTTCATCCTAAACATCTCAGTGCCTGAACTCGCACACAGCGCCCTCCCAGAGCCCGCAGGACCCATCCCATCCCAGAGACCTGGCGCGTTTACATGAAATCACCTCTTTCAGTGAAAAATGAAAAGGCAGACTTAAGAAAATCACTTATGGCCCTGGCCCGTGTGGCTCAGTGGTTGGACAAACACAGAAGGGTCATGGGTTCAATTCCCGGTCATGGGCACCTACCTGGGTTGTTTTCCTCCAACTTCATAGGTTGTTCTTCTCAGTGTCTTCTGTGAAGGCCTTTCCTCTGCTTGAGCGAGGCAGCCAGTCAATGTATCTCTCTCAGCTCTCTCTCTCTCTCTCTCTCTCTCTCTCTCTCTCTCTAAAGTCACTGGAAAAAATATCCTTGGGTGAGGATTAACAAAAAAAAGAAAGAAAGACAGAAAGAAAATAAGTTGTGTAGAGCAAAATTATAATGTAGATGCTTCAGTGTCCCTCACGGTTGAAATGTAAAATTAAAGCTTTTCCCTAACATTTGAAAATAATGTTTTACTAAATAAAAAAGAATGGGTTTAGTCTAAGCTGTCATGGAGACATCTAGTTTTCCGTTTGTTTATTTATGGTGTGATCTCAAGGCTTCACTCTGGTACAGACCAGAGTTAAATGAAAAACATTTCAGATATTCATGCTGATGAAAGAATTTTCTGAAAACTGATGCTTTGTTTAACTCTTCAGGAATCCAGGCTGGGAGGCGGCGGTGGCGTTTCTCTCGGGAGAGAGTTGCCCAGGGAGTCACATGTGTTGTTTGAACAGTTTATACACATTAAGTAGGTAGGCCTGGGGCCTGACCCTGCGTCAGCGTGGCTTCCAAAAGTCTTTCCTGACGTCCTGTCTGGAATGCCCCTCCTCCCCCCCAGCTCCCAGACCGTCCTGAGCCCCCCATGGGCCTGGTCCCCTTGGGCATGTTTCAAGGTCCACATTCATCCCTCCTCTAGAGGCGAACTTCTGAGTCCAATTTCCTTCACCATAATCTACACACACACACTCTCACACATACATACACTCTCTCACATACACTCATACTCAGATACTATAACTATAACTAGCACAAGTCCTTCCTCGTGTGTAAATAGGATAATTAATGTCTCACCTAGTTCAGGAAACATTGATATTCTCACCTCTGCTCACATTTAATACAAAGAAGTGCTTCTCTGGTTAGAATCTAGTCCTCAGGCCCTGGGTGGAGTCACTGGTGAAATAAGGACCTGAAAGACCTAAAAATAAATTTTTTTTTTATTGATTTCAGAGAGGAAGGGAGAGGGAGGGAGAGATAGAAATATCAATGATGAGAGAGAGTCATTGATTGGCTGCCTCCTGCACGCCCCCCACTGGGGATCAAGCCCCCAACCTGGGTGCATGTGCCCTGACTGGGAATCAAACCGTGACCTCCTGGGTCATAGGTGGACACTCAACTGCTGAGCCACACCAGCCAGCTGGAAGGCTTTTGATGAGTGTAATTCTATCAGTAAACAAGGCTATGCCTAAAAGTAACTCGGAAAGTGAAACGTAAGTTCCCCTCAGTGTCCTGGAGGAAGATGGCTAATTCCAACCCGTCCCTCTCACCACCCCCGCTTCAGGCGATGGGTCAGGGCCTCTGGACCATCAGTGGGCCTGGGATCCTGGAAAATGAGACTCACTCAGGAGGTCTGAGATTCAGCCTAAGGCTCTGTATTTCTAAGGAGCTTCTTAGTAACACAGATGCTAAGTACACCTTTTTCTTGGCTAACATTTATTTATTTTTTTTAGGTAAAATTGTTATATCACATTATGTTAGTTTATTAGTTTCCAGTATACAACATACTAGTTTGAGATTTGCATACAGTGCTAAGTGATCACCACACTAAATGTAGTTACCATTCCTTGCCATGCAATTGACTCCCTTCACCCTCTTCCCCATCCCCCAGCACCCTTCCCCTCTGATAACCACCAGGGGGGTTCTCTGTGTCTCTGTGCTCTCTGTGTCTATGAGTTTTGTTTCTTCATATATTTTTATTTTTAGACTAGAGGCCTGGTGCACGGATTCGTACACTGGTGGGGGGTTTGTGGCCTGCGGGGATTGGCCCACTGTGGGAGTGCCGCCCATCCCAGTAGCCAAGTGGCACTCCCACTGTGGGAGCACACTGACCACCAGGGGGCAGCTCCTGCATTGAGCGTCTTCCCCTGGTGGTCAGTACATGTCATAGCGACTGGTCGGCCAGTTATTCTGGTCATTCCGCCGTTTGGTCACTGAACTTTTATATATATATATATAGATTCCACACAAACTGAAATAATATGGTGTTTCTGTTTCTCTAACGTATTTCACTTAGCATAATAGTCCCAAGATCCATCCATGTTGTTGCAAATGGCAAAAAGTCCTTCTTTATAGCTGAGTAGTATCCCATTAAATACAGTTACCACATTGTCTTTATCCATTCATCCACTAATGGACACTTAGCTAGTTTCCTTAGCCCAGCTAGCCTATATAATAAAAGCCCAATATGTTAAGTGTCCAGTTGTCCAGTTGGCCATTCAACCAATCAAAGTGTAATATGCTAATAATATGCTAAGGTTTCTCAACTGCTCATTATGACATGCACTGACCACCAGGGGGCAGACACTCTGACAGGTAGGTTAGTTTGCTGCTGGGGTTCGGCCAATTGGGACTGAGCAAGATGGTCCAGACATGCACTGGAGCCCTCCCACAGCCCCTTCCCAGATGGCCAACCTCCCGTGTTCCTCCCTGGCCCCGATCACGCACTGGTGGGGTCCCTTGGACTCACCTGCACCCTCTCACAATCCAGGCTGAGGGAATCCCCCCTACCCCGAGTTCATGAATTTCGTGCACTGGGCCTCTAGTTGTAAATAATGCTACAATAAACATAGGTGTGTATTTATCTTTTCAAATTAGTTTTTTCACTTTCTTCAGATGAATACAGTAGTTCCTCCATATCCATGGCATTGCTTTCTGCCATTGTGTTCTTGGACCACGGTTTAGTGACACGGAGGTGGAGGGTGCCTCTCTCTCCAGTGCAGCCACACTGTAGGTGCTACCCGCCCGTCAGCCCCTTAAGCAGTTGTCTTGTTATGAGATCAGCCATGTTGCTTGTGTCCAGGTCACCCCGGCCTACATGCCACACTCACAAAACCCTTATGACACTACTGGTTACATGTTCTATTTTATTACTTGTTATGGCTGTCAACCACTTCCCCTGCCTGCTTCCCACTGCTGAGCAGATTAGAGGCTCAATGTCCTGTAATAAAAAATTCTGTGAAATTTTGCAGAACTCTATTTCAAGAACTTGCAGAATGCTCTACTACATAAGATGTTCATAATCATTAAATGATTGCCATCCAATAAAGAAAACGTATTTTCAAATATTCAGCTATTTTTAAAAGACATGGTCCTTAAGAGCTTTTTGAGTGATTTCTTTCAAACTTCCAAGAAATATGATTTTTTTTTAAAAAAATAAGCCATTCCAGAGTGTAGAAAGGATTTAAATAAATGCAGTGAACTTAGCCAATCCTCCTTAATTAAACACTGACAGAGTTTGTTCTATAAAAGAAAATTAAACAGAAATTTAGTTGGTAAATCAACATACAAACATTCAAATACAAATATCAGCTAAATTAATTTAATTGTATATAAAAATATAGTGTTTTATGATGCGATAAGTATCTTCTGTAAGTTAAAAATTGTTTAATAGGACAATTTGACAATCCATATTATGTTAATAGACCAAATGATAAAGAATTTTGATAACTTTTCATACCACTTTTTTATTTTTAAAAATATTACAGTAAAGTATAAGAATATATGTATTTCTTTAAAATGATAAGAATATCTAAAGTTAAAATCAACCCTGAATTTAATTGTAAAACTTCAGGGAGAGACATTCTATTTATTTAATTCAGGATTAACATGAGAATTCCTATTGCAGTCTTTGTGATTCAGTATTGCTCTGGAATTTTTGGTCTTTTCAATGAAAGTAGACAAACCAAAAATTTCATATTGGAATATGAGAAAGTGTTATTTTTGAAAAGGTAAAGCATTAAAGTGTCCTTAGAATTATAGTACAACCTCACTGGCATTAAAATGCTATTTTACAAGAGTCCTGAAATTGGAATGTGTTTTTAGCATAACAGAAAAATGTGAATTTATCAGTAACTCATTGAACAAATATGGGCCAGGCACTGTTTTTGGCACTGGGGCTGGAGGAGTTTTTAAAAATCAAGTCCCAGCCCGACCATCATAGCTCAGTGGTTGAGCATCGACCTATGAACCAGGCGGTCACGGTTCTATTCCCAGTCAGGGCACATGCTGGGATTGTGGGTTCAATCCCCAGTAGGGGGTGTGTAGGAGGCAGCCAATCAATGATTCTCATCATTCGTGTTTCTATCTCTCTCTCTGAAAGCAATAAAAATATATTTTTAAAAAAATCAATCCCTGCCCTCATGGAGCTTACTCTTTAGGGTGGGAATCCAGAGACATAAATAAGTTAACACATATTTCTATTCACATTCATGTTTAATGTGAATTCACATATCTCTCAAAGATATGTCAGTATTTAAAACACGATCAGTTGACTTCGATTTTCATTATTGATTTTTTAATAGAGACATATATATAAAAGAACATAATGATCGTGTGATGGCTTAAAGCGGCAAGCACGCTTGGCAGAAACACTAGCAGCTCAATGAACCCATTGGGGTTGCACTTCTCCAGGCTCGGTGGGATCCACAGCGCGGTGCCTCACCTGCCATGGAGGCCCAGGCCTGAGGCCTTGTGTGCTGTCTCTGCCACCAGCAACCACTGGAATGTACATTACAGGACGGCCCTGGGTTATCCTTTAAAGAAGGAAAACTGGCCCCATAACGGGTTTTCCTGCGGTCACTGGACAGCAAAGGGATCCTCCAAGAAAGAGGAGTCCACCAGCTGCAGCATCAGAATCGCTTTTCTCGGATGGGCAGGTGGAGGCAGAAATTACAGGCATCTGTGGACTTCTCCTGAGAAGGCCTTGACTTGCCGCAGCGTGTTCTTGGCCCAAGGAACAATTTGAAGAAATACAACTCGTTTTCTGTTTTGTATCGACGTGGTGGCGGATGGAGGCCGCTGACTGCCTGCTGTAAACCTGCCGACAGCGGTGGTTTAAGTGTGATGACGTGGACCTCAGATGTCTCCTTTCTTCTGTGCATCTTCAGCAGCATCCGTCCTCTTCTGTACCTACTTCCTTGGGACCACGAGCGACTGGTCCACCACAGAGGAGGAAGTAGGGTATGAGCTAGTTATCTTTGCAAAGGCCGAGCAACACAGCTCTTGAAATGCTTGGGAAGGTACTGGCAGTGCTGCCTGGCCGTACAGGTATTCTAACGCAGGAGAGATGTGTCACTACCACCTGATATTCCAGGTCAGTGCTATTGTAAAAAAAACCAACTAAAAGCATTTACCAAGTGTTGCAGGAAGCATCCCTTATAGGTACCATTACTTCATGATAACTTTTTTAGTTTGTTCCAAAGTTAAAATAAGTAACTAACTAAGCATTATTATTCTACTAGAGGCCTGGTGCATGAAAATTTGTGCACTCGGGTGCCTCAGCTGAGGTCCCTCAGCCCAGCCTCCACCTTCTCACAGTCCGGGAGCCCTTGGGGGATGTCTGACTAACAGCCTAGGTT
>NW_006296799.1:480075-485827 GCF_000327345.1 Myotis davidii | reverse complement strand
CCACACTGACCACCAGGAAGCAGCTCCTGCATTGAGCATCTGCCCCCTGATGGTCAGTGTGTGTCATAGTGACCGATCCTTCCTGGTGGTTCCCCTGTTAGGGTCAATTTGCATATTATCCTTTTATTATATAGGATTGGTCTGAAAACCAAAATATCTGTTATTTTCATTTTCACTGTTATGGCCCTTTCACATTGTTAAACCTCGCTTGCTCTAGGAATGTTCTGGAATGATACAATGCAGATGGGAATGTAGGTGCATATACTCATTTTACACGCACATCACATAGATGTACATAGTAGCATGTGTGGTCCCTGTGTGAGACATGGAGCTGGAGGGTTTGCTGTGGTTCTCCTGGCCTCTTCTGAGTAGCTGCCCTGCTTTCTTATGAAAACAGCAGGCCAAGGCTGTCTCTCTTTTGGCTTCAGGCTGGATTTGTGCGCTACATCTTGATTCTAAGAAAATGAATGGGAATTTTTCTCATAAACAAAACTCACCTGTAAACTAGGTATGCTCATACTTCTTTGTCCTTGCTTAGTTGACATATATGGAGAGAGAGAAGTATATGTATGTGAATATATAGGTGTATAGGTGTACATACTATATATATAGAGAGAGACACATAGAGGCTGGATTTGTGCGCTACATCTTGATTCTAAGAAAATGAATGGGAATTTTTCTCATAAACAAAACTCACCTGTAAACTAGGTATGCTCATACTTCTTTGTCCTTGCTTAGTTGACATATATGGAGAGAGAGAAGTATATGTATGTGAATATATAGGTGTATAGGTGTATATACTATATATATAGAGAGAGAGAGACACATAATGTCTAGGAATAGGTATATACATATAGATGTAGGCATATACACATATGTACATAGATGTACTTCTGATGAAGTTGAAAATGTCCCACACATTCCTACCCCTCTTTATTATTCTTCTTCTAGGCTGGTGCATTCCCACTGCCCAGAGGCCCTTCGGTAGAACCATGGTGCACCCTATATGTTCGCAAACCTCTTTATTACATGCCACTTCTTTGATTCATCCCTTCTTTCCATTCCCAGGTTGCAGCTCACCTGTTGGTTCTGGTTATTTTTCTTTGTTTTAAATTTTAAAAGTCTTGAAGTTTCTTGTACGTCAAAGTCTATAAATGGAGACTTGTTTCTTAAGCAATTTCCTTTGAAGTCAGAGGAGCTGAAATAGGATCACAGATAGCGATCAGAAGCCTGGAAGCCAGCACTCCCCCTGGGACTGGAGGCCCGAGACGTTCAAATAAATCAATAAGCAAACAAATGCTTTGTTTCCAGGGCACAGGCACTGTTCGTTTTGATATCTCAGAATAAACATCTCGTCATCGCATGCATTATTCAAACTCGAAAAGATAAGTGTCTGCAATGGCCGACACCCCGGCTCCTTTGATAAACGAGAAGGGCAGTCTTTTCAGCTTTTCACACATTTTTTTCTAATTGGAGAGAAATTTACATATAATCACAACTGCTGTATGAAATAGAAGAAATCCATTCTAATCATGTAGTAATCCATTTTAAAAGCCATGTATTACAGCTTTAAAATAGCGATCGCCCTTTAATTAACAATTGCCATTATTGTGACTGAAATTTTAAAGTATTATTGAAGTTATATTAGGTTATACTATTCAAATAATCTATTACATTATATTCCACCTATTTCATATTATTGTCTTATTGTCTCTACATTTTCTTGCCAAACTAAAATTCTTTCTTTTATTCAATATACTAGGGGTCCAGTGCACAAATTTGTGCACCTTGAAAGGAACTTTGGGCTGCGAGGCTGTGATGGGCACAGGGCCAGATCTCAGCCCATCCTCCGTGCCCCTGCCTGGCCCCTCCCACCTCGGTCACTAGTCCCTGTCTGCCAGCAGCCCCGTTCCTGCCACTGCCACTCCCACATGCTGATGGCCAGACCCACTCGCACCCACTGATGGCATGGAGCGACTGGGGCCAGCGCCAGCAGCAGATGTGAGTGGGGCTGGTGACCCAATCACCTCTCAGGAGTAGGGGGAGGTTGAGAAGCCCTCAGGGGCAATTGGGGCCAGCAGATTGGGACAAGCAGTGGGCACCAGCAGTGGGTACGGGCAGGGCTGGCACTGGCAGTGGGTGTGAGTGGAAGCTCCAGTGCTGGCAGCGGGTGCAAGCACCGGGCAGGACCATGGTGCATGGGAGCAAAGAATTTTTAGTAACCACCAGAAGCTCACCCTGATGACAGCAACCAGTGCCCCGCCTTGGTCTGGCACCCCCACTCACCTGCTCCACCATCCTGCTGCGGCCAATGCCCGCCATGTTTCATGCTCTGATGCCTGCTGCCAATGCCTGCCATGTCCTGCACGTGCCCCCTGGTGGTCAGCACATGTCATAGTGATGGATTGTTCTGTTGTTTGGTTTTTCCGCCATTCGTTCTATTTGCATATTAGCCTTTTATTATATAGGATACTTGTGAGTATTATCAAATTTTGAGGTTGATATTAAGAACTTTAAGGTTATTGATTTAATAAAGATTTAAAAACCAAATAATGTTCATTTAATTTAATTTTATTTTTCATCACCATTTATCTCCTCTATGCCCTCTTCCTAGCCTCTCCCTCTCTAACACTCTCCCGCAATCACTACACTGTAGTCTGTGTCCATGAGTTCTCTCTCTCTCTCTCTTTTTTAATTCTTTTTTGCTTAATTCTTCCACCACCTCCACAACTCCCTGCCCCCAGCTGTCTGCCTGGTCTCTATCTATGAGTCTGTTGCTATTTTGCTGGGTAGTTCAGTTTGTTCATTAGATTCCACGTGTGAGTGACATCATATGGAACTTGTCTTTCTCTGACTGGCTTATTTCCCTCAGCATAATGCTCTCTGGGTCCATCCAGGCTGTTGCAAAGGGGAGAATTTTCTTCCTTTTTATGGCAGAATAGTGGTCCATGGTGTACATGTCCCACAGCTTTTTACCCACTCATCCACTGGTGGGCACGGGCTGCTTCCAAACCTTGGCTATTGTAAATAACATTGCAATGAATATGGGGTGCACATATTATTTTGAATCAGTGTTTCAGGATTCTTCAGAAAAATTGCCAGAAGTGGAGTCGCTGGGTCATAAGGCACCATTTTTAACTTTTTGAGGTAACTCCATACGGCTTTAAATCACTTTTATTAACTTAAAAATTGAGCTTTGTTGCATCAGCCTTAACAATCATAGATATTAATGATGTGTTGTGGTTGCAATAAAAAAAAACCAACCAGTTGAAACTAGGAATTTAGACTTTCTAACTTTATCAAAGACATTATTTGTTTTCTAAACTTTTCTTTAACAGTGGGATTCCTCTGGGCACGCAGGGCAGGCACGCTCCCAGGACACTGCTTTCCTGGCTCACGGTGTGTCGCTCCCACTGGCTGCCTCCTGACATGAGGCCATAAGTGTGCAGGGCAGATGGCGTGCCTTGTGTGCCCAGGTCCTGCAGGGGCTGAGTGTGGCGGTGGGGACTCAGCTCATGTGTGATGGATGCGTGAGCATCTACATAAGCCCGTCTGGATATTTTTTAAATACCTAAGCCTAATGTTCATCGTATGTTTCTCCTTTTGTCCAATGCAGTTATTAAAATTTGTGTAGCAGATTCTGTTCTAGGGCCCTGAGCATGGAGTGGCAGCTCAGAAAGCAGCACGCATTTGCACAGTTAACTCTTCCCAGGATGTCAACCATGTGACAGCAGGAGGAAGCATGTGTTTCAGTCCAATATCTAGATGAGGGAACCCCAAAATTACAGTTAAAACCAGAGTTTCTAAGTGCAGTCTGGAAGCTCCAAATGGGACATAGAGGCCCGCCAGATGGATGCCAGTGTTCCTTCTTGTAGGAAAGGATTCTAAAATCTCTACGCAGATACTCATCGCCTCAGGCTCTCTTCTGCTACCCAAGAGATCATTACTATTTTATTGCAAAATGTCACAATTACTTCAGGCTCGCTACAGTACGTGCATAGACTGTTTCATGCTGTTCTCTGTAGGCCCATTTTGCAAAAGTTTTGCAATAATAAGGGGAAAATACAAATTTAAATATGTGCATATGTAAAGAATATAATGAATATTCTTACATATAAATGCTAAACAATGTCTATAACTGACATCTGTAAGGATTTCAATTTTTAGCAAACTGGGCGGTAGGGGAAGATGTTATATGAAAAAGAGAGGATATGTTAAGTAACTTTTTGGCATAAAAATTATGCCTATCTTTTCAAAGCCTTTTCATTGCTTTAGAATTTTGGAGCAAATTTTTGAAGTGATTTGTAATATATATGTTATACCACACGCCCACGCCCCCAGATTGAATGTTTCTCCTTCCTGTCCCTCCTAGTTTCACGGTTGTTCATGAGCCACACACTCTCTCTCAAAGAAGGAAAAGCAGGTTGCCCCTGTGGTGGAACTCTGCCCAAGGCCTGGGCGTCTGCAGCCCATCAAGGCTCACCTTTGCCTGCCCCAAGAAGGCAGGGCGGCTCATCATTTCACATTAAAGCACTCCTGCTTCAACAGTTCTGGGATGGAGTAGAGCTGCGTATTTTGTTACGCTTTCAATGAGCAAGAGAAATAGGAAGATCTTATGTCAAGACTAGAGGCCCAGTGCATGAAATTTGTGCACAGGTAAGGTCCCTAGGCCTGGCTGGCAATCAGGGCCAATCTGGGCCTTCCTTCCCCTGGTTGCTGGCTGCCAGCCAGGTCCTTCCTTTGTTTTATGCCACCCCCTAGTGGTCAGTGCATGTCATAGCGAGCGGTCAAACTCCCAAGGGGACAATTTGCATATTAGCCTTTTATTATATAGGATGTATGTCTGTTTGTAAACAGAGTCAGGCTGTTTTATGGGTCTCATTGATGAGTCATTGGCTCACCTATTTGGGTAAGTGACTTCGGGGATCACAAGTGGCAAGTTGTGAAAAGCATTAAAAATGGTTAACTTCTGCTTCCAGGGCCATTTTTCTTGACTCTGTGAGCTGAGTCTTTGGTTGAGACATAAAGCAGCAGGTTCACATAAAGACACTCTGGATACAGCAGGAGGCGCACCTCGTTAGAAGGTTAATGTTGGGGACTCAGTCTCACAGCATCGGTGAAGTGAGTGGCCGTCCTCTGAACTGAGCCTGCTGGGACCATGGTCCCTAACAAAGGACGTTATGCTGACAAAACCGATAAAGTCAACAATGTCAACTATTCACAAAGACGACACAAACCCAGCAAGCATGTGGTTTCCTTTCATTGCTCAGAAGTTGTGCGTCTGTAGGGAGGTTAAGCCTTCGCTTGCTTTTGCAACATAGCTTGTTTTCTGCTGGGGTCCAACCCCAGCAGGTCCAGGGGTCCCCGAAGGTGTGGACGGAGTCGGCGAAGAAGGAATGACATGGAGACAGCGTTCAGTTGATCAGCAGCCTTGCCAGGATCTCTAGCCACAATCTCCAGCCAAGTTCAGTGTCCTTGTTCTCTTGCTAGGTTCTCCAGCCACGTTCTCCAGGTTCTTCAGCCAGGTTCTGTAGCCATGTTCTCTCGCTAGGTTCTCCAGCCAGGTTCAGTTTAGGTTCTCCAGCCAGGTTCATTAGCCAGGTTCTGTAGCCGGGTTCTTCAGCCAGGTTCTGTCTAGGTTCTCCAACCAAGTTCTGTAGCCAGGTTCTGTCCAGGATCTTTTGCCATGTTCTCTCCAGCGAAGTTCTTCTGTCTCTAGGTTCTGTGTAGGTTCTGTCTTCTAAGTTCTGTG
>NW_006296799.1:467397-480058 GCF_000327345.1 Myotis davidii | reverse complement strand
TTCTGCTGGGGAAGGGGTTAAGAGGTTTTATTCCCTCCCTAACTTCAGGGGAAAATCCCTACCTGGGGAAACACCTTTCTTGGAGAGGTGACCTTGGTAAAAACACAGCGCCAAGAAGGTGAGCAAACATATTAAGAACAGTATGCCATATATGCCAGGTCCCTTGAAACAGCAAGGATGGACCGGCTCCCGGCAGTTTTCTAACACAGGCGAATGAAGCCGTCATATAAATGAACACACACCTGGTGCTCAGCTGTAAAGAAAATCAGTTACAAAAATACCCTCTAACCACTTAGTCTTTATTGCGATCTTAACTTTTATAAATGTGACTTAGCAAAACGGGAAACTGACTTGATTTCCTGATGCTTTTCCATATGACTTGCTGATCCCATCCAAAGCCTGGCATCCAGGTATCAGTCAAGGCAATAGTCCCGCCCCTAACATGTTTCATGGGACTTTCAAGGTTTAGCGCACTTTGTTCCCAGCCTGTAGAGGGGCACTTATCATTGTGTACACGAGGCTGGCTTTGCTGGTCTTCATCCCACGCTGAGAACTTCAGAGTTTTATCCCAGAGGCGATGGGGAACCTGAATGGTGGTGTTTTGAAATTCCAAGGTTACTTTGGAACTTGGGTGGAGGCAAGCATGGAGGCAGAGAGGTGACTTCAGAGGCTACAGCTGTCTTCTGGACAGAGGATGGTCAGGCCCTGGACCACCAGGAGGGGCTGTGGTTGATCAAGATTAATCAGATAGACTTGATAGGCCTGGGGGTCTGGTGGCCTGCGGGGGTCAAGATGGAGGAGTAGGGTCATAGCTCAGTGACTGTTAATGAACCCAAGAGGGAAAACAGATTTTTGGAATAATATTTTGAAAGTCTGTTGAGTTTGGGGTTGCAATGGGACATGTACGAAGAAATGTCCAACGGGTAGATTTTTACATGAAAACCTGCTAAGAGAGGTCTGTGTGGGAGATGAAGTCCTTTGCACAACAATGGCAGAGGTAGTTGAAGACATAAGTGTATATACACTGAGTGGCCAGATGATTATGACCACCCCATCAGTACTTCACTGACACTTCCAAAAATACTGAATATTGAAAACTTCCTGAGCAAATACTCTCAAGGTTTTATTATTATTATTATTTGCATAATTAATTCACTTCATTGTACTGATGGGGTGGTCATAATAATCTGGCCACTCAGTGTAGTCTCACCCGATGGAAGACTGTAGAATGCAGAGCAAATCAATTGCAGAGCAGAATGGCATCTCTGATACAATGATCTGTCTAAAATAAGACTTTTTCCCCCCTCTTTTCTTTTCCCGCGCTTTTTGATCATTTAAATAATTAAACTTGCCCATGAAACAAAAGTGTGAACTCTAGTTATTGAGAATGACGTAAATTTATAGTTATTGCTAGTAATGAATATTTATTGGATATTTGTGGAGTAGCTGCAGGCATGGCTAAGCATTTTTACATGGACTATCTAACCTAATACTATAGACTTAGGATAAGGAAATAATATCATCTCATTTTTCTGACGGCAAAGCGGCTTGAGAATACCTGCTCAAGTTCTGACAGGGTGTAGGTGTGCAAGCTGAGGCCCTGAGCCTTCCGCAGCCTGTCTCTCACCTGACCGGATGTTGTGATCTGTGATGTAACAGTCACAGTCCTGCAATCCTGGACCCACGTCAGCAAACCCACCCTGGCTCTCTGGAACCGGGACTCCTTGCCTTGAGAGATCTCTTAGTTTTAGATAGTTTCACTCACTGAACTCAGTCTCTCCTCATTTTGTTTCAGGTCATATTCTCTCTGTTGTCATCTTAAATTGCTTCCAGGGGGACACTGGTCACAGGCAATACTCCATAGCAGCCTGGAGGCTCCCAGAAGCCAAGCAAAGGGTCATGTTCCCATGTTGGGGTCTCCACACAACATTAGTGAACATATTTCATATTGTCCTCAAACATCAGGAGGACCCCCGAAGTTATAGAAACCCCTGTCCGTTCTCCCTATTTTCACAGAACCATAGAAAACTAACATTAGTGAAACCGGGGTTTTATTTAAGCATTGTATCCATCAGTAAGTCTTCAGGTTAAAAGGGAGGGCTAAAATACAATAATTTATTTAGATTTTTCAATATTTTGAAAGATGAAGACTGTATTTCTTCCTATATAGCACTTTCATTTTATTTTTTAATTTTTAAAAATACACTTTTATTGATTTCAGACTGGAAGGGAGAGACAGAGGGAGAGATATATACAACCATGATGAGAGAGAATCCTTGATCAGCGGCCTCCTGAATGCCCCATAATGGGGATCGAGCCCACAACCCGGGGGGTACCCTGACTCGGAATCAAACCATGACCTCCTAGTTCATAGGTTGACACTCAACTACTGAGCCATACCAACTGGGCACCCCTGAATTTTTCTTCTAAAAATATTACAGAAAGATCGTTTAAGGCTGCAAAACTGAAACTAAGAATTCATCTGCTTCTACTTAGTCCCTACCCCCTCAATAAGAGGGAAAAAAATGAAATTATTTTTCCAATACAGCATCCGATACTATTTTACCTTTATTTTCAGTGTGATAGTCAAACAGAAGCGATGAGTTCCTCATTTTTTCTATTTTCTCAGGGGAGTAACAGACCGAGCCGCACCATGGCAGGGGCTCTGCTCATTCTTTCTCACTTGAATCCCTGGTTCCCACCAGATTCCTGACCCATTTTATGGGCCTTTCACAACCACTTGCGGAATGAGAGAATTTCGAATATTGTCACATTTTAGAAAATAGTTTAAATTCTTGGTGTTTCATGTTCACCCGCTTCTGCTGACATTGGATTGAAGTGCTGGTGCCCTGCACCCCAGTAAACATAGCGCAGGAGACGCGTGGGCAGCGAGGCTCTGTTGTGGTGACAGGGTTTCCCGAGACGAGCGTGGGGCTTGGGAGGAATGCTGTGGTTCTGGTGGCTCTTCTGCAATCACGCACCGCTTCAGCCAATGGGCTCCAGCGCCGCCGTTTTATATCTAAGGGGCTTTTCTAGGGCTTTGAAATTCACGGTTTCAGCAATTTCAATTATGTGCATCGTGGGCTAAGCACATTCCACTTTGAAAGTTCAGGAAAATTATGATTAGTGGTTGGAGACACAACTAGGAACCTATCTTTAAGTGAGTTCAAAAAAGTACAAAGGCCTGGAGAATCAAGTACATTTTTTTTAAATTTAAAAATCAACTTTTGAAGTAAAGAGATCAAACATTTCATTTAGGACTAGTATATCGTTCCACAGAGCTGTTGGTTCTCACTGTAAGAGGATATTGGCATTTTTTTGCCAGTCATATAACTTGGATTTTGCAAGGACCAGCAATAATACTGCCACCAGTGTTTCCCGGGGGATTAACTCGATGCCACTCAGGAGTCATTTTGTCCATTGGAAGGAGGCTGGGTTACATCTCGATTCTTAGCCAAAATAATGACTGTGAAGCTACTGGCTGAGTTATTGCAGAAAGGAAAGAGATCTTAGAAAGGTCGATAAATTACTATTTAAACTATGTGCTCAGGATGTGTGTCATAAGACGACATTGCTTTGCTAGAATAATCCATGCTTACTCTTTATACACGCAAATGAAACAGTAAAATAAAATAAAATTCACCCAGTGTCTACAATGAAAAAGAGCCATTATGAACAACCTATGAATATCAGTTCAGAGCTCTCTCCAAACATAGTAGTTGGGGAGTAGAACTTGCATTAGTTTTACACCAGTCCCCACGCCCCTCCCATATGCTTACAGTGCTACCAGCACTGGTGGAAGGAGAAGTGGACAGTATGCGTAGCCATGTTTGGGGGGTGCGAGCATCACCGCGACTGGGCGGCGGTGACTCTGAACCGGATGCTGCTGTCTGTGCTGCGAGAGTTCTCGTGTCTGTGCACGTGCTGGGAGGGGCGGGCACGGGCAGCCCTTTGCGTGGGACTATCTGTCAAAGCTCCTTTGTGCAGTGAACAGCCTGGGAAGGTAGAGTTGCTGTTTCCTTTAACAGCAAAACGAAGGGTTGTTGGCTGAGTGTTTAATAAAGATGGTGTAGCCCTAACCGGTTTGGCTCAGTGGATAGAGCATTGGCCTGAGGACTGAAAGGTCCCAGGTTCGATTCCGGTCAAGGGCATGTACCTTGGTTGTGGGCACATTCCCAGTAGGAGGTGTGCAGGAAGCAGCTGATGGATGTTTCTCTCTCATTGATGTTTCTAACTCTCTGTCCCTCTCCGTTCCTGATTTGGGCCATGTCCTGAGTAGCAAGTCCTTCATCTCTGACCCAGGAGACTCGTGTCTTCCCCCAGAATCCAAGAAGCTGTGGCAGGCTCACTTATTTGTATAAAAATAAAGTGTCAGACTCTTCACAATTATTGACAGGAATGTGCTTTCAAGTAGAAAAACTGGAGAAATAATATAAATATCCATAAATAGTGAGCTGATAATAAAAAAAGGTCCATCTATTAAATGAAACAGTATGCAGCCATTAAAAAGTGTTCAAAATTTAATTTACCAACATAGAAAGAAAATAAAAAATAGATTACTAAACAAAACATGCACTTTAAGGTTTATTGCATGTTGTGTGTTTCTAGTTCTGGGGAAAATGGCATAGTATATCAGTATCAATGTTGTCTACATATATTGACAAACCCTGGCTGGTATACACCATAACTTCAAGTTGGTAATTTCTTGAGAATGGGTATGAGTAGCAGATTAGCACAAATGACGAAAAAGTGCATTTAATACAAGTCTAAATGTTTAATTGTTAAATGTTAGATGAAACTTTGAAATTGAAAACATTTCAAACACTAACAAACCATAATAAGAAATCTGACTTTCAAATTAAATCAATGTGGCTGTGAGTCCTGGTTATTACCCTGGCTTTCTATCTGTGTGACCTCGAACAAGCCATTGGACCTCAGTGAGTTCAGTTCCCTCATCATAAAACAGGCATATTGACACTGTGCTCGTCTGCTGGTGTGAAGGATTTAAAGTTAGTACAGGCTTAGCCCAGCTGCTGGCACAGTGGGCTTTCAGTAAATATATTAATGTAGCTATTTTTAAATTTAAAAAAAAATTTGATATGGTAAAATGAACTTTTCTGGCTTTTCAAAATGTCACGTCTTTTCTAAAATTAACAATAAGCAGAAAAGGCAGGACAATAAATTGGTCTTCTGTTATGAATGTTGGCAACAATATGTAGGTGGTGTTATAACAGATGAATGTTTTCCTTTGGAACAAATCCTAGGGCTCTCAGACATCAGCAGAAAAGAACAATCAAGGCAAAATGTTAAGATGTGGACGGTCAGCTGATCCTGAGATGTGAATTCTGTTTCTAAGTTCAGTTTTTCCTCGGTATATGCAAATTCTGATCATTGTTCTTTCTCACTCAAAAGACTGATTCTCTTTGCTTGAATTTGTTAAAACTTAGTCCTTCTGTGTGTGTGTTTAAAAGGGACGGGTGCCTGTTCCTTACAAAGTTGTTATAATGTTGAAGTGAGGGCCATATGGCCTTCCAGTTTTTGGATGACATTGAGAAGTGCAATGCAATTTGCAAACAAAATGGCATACATCCTGGAGCGATTAAACTAATCCTTTTTTAATGACGAAGAATGCGTATGTCCAAACTCCAAATCACTTCTCCAAAAATGATCAATAACAAGTGCATACAGTTAATGTCAAATAAAGGAAAAGGGAAAGAAGTGCATTTTTTATATTGCAGTCTGAGAACACAGATTTTAACCAGTCCTTGTTTAAAATAATGTTTCCCCCCTTGTAAAGGCAACGGGTGGGAATGTTTAAATACATTGTGGCAAGTTCCAGGTGTTTTTTAAAATGAGACAGCTAAGTATGCAATGACATGGAGGGACTTCCAGAATACAGTAGGTTAAAAAAGCAGGTCAGTTATGCTAAGCAAAATAAGCCAGTCAGAGAAGGACAAGTATCACATTTCCTCACTCATAACTAATGAACAAAATATATCCAGATACATAGAAGCATGAAACAGATACGGGTAAAGAGATTAACCATGGAGCTTATCTATACTAATAAAAGGGTAATATGTTAGTTAGACTGGACATCTTCCCAACATCCTTCTGGATAAAGCCACTGTGGCAGGGGCCGAGGCAGAGGTGGTTTGGGGCTATCAGGCCAGGAGGGGAACAGTTAGGGGGCGATCAGGACAGGAGGGGAGCAGTTAGGTGGCGATCAGGCCGGCAGGAAAGGTAAGTTAGGGGGTGATCAGGCCGGCTAGCAGAAGTGGTTAGAAGCGATAAGACAGGCAGGCAGGCAAGTGGTTAGGAATCAGGGTTCCTGGATTGCGAGAGGGATGTCTGACTGCCGGTTTAGGCCTGACCCAGGGCCTAAACCAGCAGTCGGACATCCCCCGAGGGGTCCTGGTTTGGAGAGGGTTCAGGCCTGGCTGAGGGCCCCCCCATGCATAAATTTCATGCACTGGGCCTCTAGTCCTATATAATAAAAGGGTAATATGCAAATTGACCCTAACACACAACGACAGAATGACTGGGAAAGACTAGTCACTATGATGCACACTGACCACCAGGGGGCAGATGGACAACACAGAATCTGCCCCCTGGTGGTCAGTGTGCTTCCACAGAGGAGCACCGTTCAGTCAGAAGCTGGTTCATGGCGGGCCAGCACAGTGGAGGTGGAGGGAGCTTCTCCCACCTTTGCATCAGTGCTAAGGATGTCTGACTAATGGCTTAGGCCCACTCCCCAAGGGAACCATTAGTCAGACATCCCCTGAGGTCTCCCATGCTGCCAAAGGGATGTCTGACTGCTAGCTTAGGCCTGTTCCCTGGGAAGCGAGCCTTTTTCCATTCCTGCATCGGCCTGTGGGACTGAAGGGTTCCATTCCTGTCAAGGGCACATGCCCGGGTTGCAAGCTCGATCCCCAGTAGGGGGCGTGCAGGAAGCAGCCAATCAATGATTCTCTCTCATCACTGATGTTTCTATCTCTCTCTCCCTCTCCCTTCCTCTCTGAAATCAGTAAAAAATGTTTTTAAACTCAGAGTGAGGGAGGTACATAATATAAAATCTGCAAAGTACACACACACGAATTTTACATAAGAACTCTGCCATCTATAACCATGTTCAGATGCCGTACCTCTCATCATAGTAGATATGTCCTCGTGTTTCAGTTCAGAAGCAGATATATGAGACACATATAACCAAGATATAGTTTAAGTGATTCCTTACATGTTTGTCAGGATTTTTTAATGTAGGCAAATGAACGTCTGATGGGCAAACCGGCCCTGCTGCATCTATAATTACCGCTGTCGACGCTTCCAGCTGGAGACGAACTGTTTTTGCATTTCCCATCCTCTGTCCTGCGTGTGTATTTGTCACTGCAGCTGGGACTCATTTATTTCTAAAGCCGCAGCTCAGCGTGTAGGGGCTATTTGATCAAAAACAACATTTGAACAAGACCAAAATAGCCAAGGCAAGGGAAAATGGAGTTATATAACAATGTTAGAGCTTTTTTTGGAAGCAGCATTGAAAAAGATCACCCATTTGTATAGCTCCAAAAACCAAATAATAATTATGGTGGCATTGTTCTGTTGTCCGCATCTTTCAGATCTGGACTGGCAAACCAGAAAGAGAAGAGTGAATTATCCCTCATTATCTTGTTTGATTTGGCTCTTTAAATGGTCAATATTGCTAAATTGCCCTTTGGGTGGAAGGAAATTAGCGTCTAGCATAAGCCACTAAAGGTCTCTTTTCATCGATGGGTGTGTTTGTTTTTATATTTATTTTTATTTGTTGATTTGAGACAGCGAGAGATAGCAATTCTTTGTCCACTTATTTATGCATTCATTGGTTGATTCTCGCATGCACCCTGACCAGGGAGCCAACCTGAGACCTTGGCATATGGGGATGAAACTCTAACCAACTGAGCAGCCTGGCCAGGGCCTGGTTAGGTGTTTTGTTTTTGTTCTAATTCGCAAGGCCCAGGATGCTGGACTAAAGAGGCAATTATAAATCTAATTATTGGTCATTTATGCCATAAACATAACATATAATTAATGGTCATTTACACCATGAACATAACATTTACGCCATGAACGTAACATAACATATAGATTAGTACATAATAAACTTCCAAATGCTTCGACAGAGGCTGCAGGATGTTGATATAAAGTAAGTGGTAAATTCACCAACTTGGAAGTAACCAGTGTCGATGTTAACCACTCAGAAATTTGCAAGGCACTCATAAATACTGAAAAACTTCAGGAGCTGAAGTAAATTTGATTTGAGACAGTAAGAGTTAAGGTATATACTTCTGACATTAATTTTTGTGCCAAATGTATTTTTTTATATTTTTATTTGTTTCAGAGAGGAAGGGAGAGGGAGAGAGAGAGAGAAATGATGAGAGAGAATCATTGATTGGCTGCCTCCTGCATGCCCCATACTAGCAATCAAGCCGGCAATCCAGACATGTGTCCTGATCAGGAATCAAACCTGTGACCTTTTGGTTAATAAGTTGACACTCAACTACTGAGCCACACCACCTGAGTGTGCCAAATATATTTCAATTAAGATAACTCCCCCCCTCTGAGAGAGAAATGATGAGAGAGAATCATTGATTGGCTGCCTCCTGCATGCCCCATACTAGCAATCAAGCCGGCAATCCAGACATGTGTCCTGATCAGGAATCAAACCTGTGACCTTTTGGTTAATAAGTTGACACTCAACTACTGAGCCACACCACCTGGGTGTGCCAAATATATTTCAATTAAGATAACTTCCCTCCCCCCTTTTTTTTGACTTTGTGAAAGACCACCAGATTTTGATATAAGGACACTTTGAATAATAACCCTATAGATTAAGCCCAGAATTGAATAAATAAAAATATATATATAGTATGAAGCCAGCAATCCTGGGCACTTGACTAAATTTGAGGATTAAGGAAATCTTCCTTGTAACAACTTCCATTATCTTCTAATAGCATGATTGGATTGGACGAAATAAAATTGAGACAGCAGTTGGCTTTCCTAACACCCCCATAGTCTACTTTGGGGACTGTTTGTCCCTTGTCCTCATAGTCCTGGTAAGGTGATTGGGCATGAGATTGATCACGTGTCCCCAGCTGGGCCAACCATGTCACTGAATCACTCTGCACTCAGCTATTGAGGCCCAGCAAGCCTGTGGCCAACACCAGGACTGAGGCCAGTTTGACTCCTCCCTGATGCATTTCTGAGTGAGAGATGGTGACCACGAGCTGAGTCAATAGCCCAAACGTGACCTAAAGTCATTGGAGGTGGAGTTGCTGTTACATGGATGGAAACAGGCAATGGCGGGGGAGCATGGATAAGAGAGCAAGGTAATTCTTTCTGATGAAATCATCGAGTCCCTGAGGCCAGCCACATCCGTAGACACCTCATAAGTGAATATATTCCTTTTATTATTTAAGCTCTTTTGAGTTGTATCAATGTTCCAATGGGCTGAATAACATCACCAATTACTGAGGGAGATCTGACTAATAAAAAATTGTTTGCCACAGAACTGGAAATAGAACGTTACTTTTGGCATTGATAGTATCTCCTGTGCAGCTGAAGCAATTTGTGGGATTAGTGTTCAATGTCCCCGGCAATATGGAGCTATCTGGTAGATAAATGCATACCTAGCGGGAAAAATCAGGCTAAGTAAAGGAGCAGCTGAGGATGTGGACATTGTATCAGCCTGGTGGTGGACTCGTACATAATAAACTTCCAAAGGTTCAACAGAGGCTGCAGGATGTTGATATAAAGTAAGCGGTAAATTCACCAACTAACTTGGAAGTAACCAGTGTCGATGTTCAACCAAATACCTGTCACAATGGAAGTCGGTAACATTGAATGAAGGACCCCTGGTGTCTTCACTGTGGTGTCACCTGTGTCCTAGCGACATTGGTGTCTTCATTGTTCAGGAAGTGAGTGTTGTCAGGACAAGTAATTTTGCCCAAGGTCGCCTACTGCCTGGTTCTCACTCCACACCACACAGCCTCTGATAACAAATGACCACCCAATAGCTAAGTTTAATTTGTAGAAATGATAGATGTTGGGAAAAATAAAGAGAATGTCATTTAAAAAACCGCACAACATGTATGAATATCTATGTGACTTTGGGGTAAGAAAGGAAAAACCCAAGTATTTTCTAAAGGGAAAGATATTGATTTTGGAGCACACAAAAATAAAAATGCCAAGTGATCATAAATATCATGTACAAAAGGTGATAAACATTTTAAAAACGTAGGACAAATGGTTAATACAGTTTATATACAAGGAGCTCCTGTCAATCAGTGAGAATGTCAATCCTTCAATAGCTCAGAGAGCAGGAGACATGAGCAGCCAGCTCAAAAAGAAGCACATTAAATAGCAAAACTAAGTTACTAAGATTCATATTAAAATAATGAGAGTGGGGTTTTCCTTTTCCAAAATGGAATGCATATTTTTAAATAACATATTTCATCAAATTACTCTTGAGTGGTACCTGGGGAAACAGCTCTCCAGCAGCGGTATCGGGAGTGTACCTGGTACCACAGCTGTACAGCACAGCTTCACCGTGTGTGCCGACAGCCTTAAAAAGGTGCCGTACCCTTGACATGGTACACTTTGAGGAGCAACTACTATCAATAAATTGATAAGTGAAAACAGCCTAAGACTTAAAGTAAAAGAAGTCTTTGCAATGTTATTTACCATGAACACTTGGACATACATTGGACATCTCACTGTGAGTGAAGACAGGAGTGCCATCTAACCGTCCGCTGTCCCGTGATAACTAAGTGGCGAGGCCCCTGCTCCAGGTGACAGAGTCGGGAGCCAGGACTTGCTTGGTGGTGGTGGGCCCACCGCCCGCCAGGCAGCCTCCTAAGCGCACGCAGCTTGAGCACACGGTCCATTCACTGTGATGCGAAAATAGGACCTCTGGTCTGAGTGACATTCCTAGTTGTCCTCCTACATCAACAACGGGCATTGGGTGACTCCCTCGGACTTGATTTTTGCTTGTTTGCTCAACTAGTAGCCAATCCCGAGGGCCTGCATGCCCAGGCCCGGAAGAGAGAGGGTCTCTGGGGCTTAAAAATGGATGGTTGGTCGGTGTTCTGGGCTGACTTGTGCCCCTGCCTTCCCCCCCAGGTCATAGGATGAAGCCAGAACCTCTCCAGAAGGTGGCGGTTTGGAGACAGCGCCTTTGAGGAGGTGGCTAAGCTGGGACGAGGCCATTCGAGTGCATCCTGACCCGCTTGACAGGTGTCCTTGTGAGAAGAGTGAATGTGGGCACAGAGACCCCCGGGGTGTGCTGCACCAGGAAGACCTAGTGAGGACACAGGGAGAAGGGAAGGAAGCTGACCTGCCATCATCTTGACCTTGCACGTCCAGGTGCTGGAACTGTGAGAAGATGCGTTCCTTTGGCTGAAGGCCCGTCTGTAGAATTGTGTACGGCTGCCCCAGAAGGTGATGTGTTAGAGGGACAGTCACTCCTTACCTGCCCTTCACACACCTGTGTTTTCTTCTTTCTGCTTTTCTTCTTTATGAGTGAATTTTCTATCACGGAAATATGTTTTATGTATTCTTAAAAAGGCTTTTTGAAACACACAGAAATAACCCCTAAGTTTAACAAGCTGAAGTTCAGCTAATGTGTCCTTATGCCACACAACAGTGCCTTTGTCTAAAAAATCCTAAGATTCAGTTCAACAATACATAATGCAATCGGTCAGAATACAAATGGGAAATGAAGTTTTCATATGCTTTGCCCAATTGAAAGTATTCCACACACTTAGGAACAGCCTTAAGGGTGACTTTTTAGAATAGAATTGGAATAGCTCTGACTTGGACATGGCTCTGCGGCTCCATCCATTCCATTTTTGATGATTTTTCCTCATCTTCCAAATATGGTGAGGACGGTAACTTGCACCCTCCAAGAACATGGCCTCCATTAGCTGCTTTTAATAAAATTCTGGCCCAGCTGATGTGACTCAGTGGTTGAGCATCAACCCATGAACCAGGAGGTCACGGTTGGATTCCCGGTCAGGGCACATGCCCGGGTTGTACACTCGATCCCCAGTGGGAAGCGTGCAGGAGGCAGCCGATCAGTGATTCTCTCTCATCATTGATGTTTCTATCTCTCTCTCCCTCTTCCTTCCTCTGTGAAATCCATAAAAGTATATTTTACAAATAAAAGCAAATAAATAGAATTCTTCTCTGTGCATACGTGTTGGGGTCCTGTGTTGAGAGGCTAACGGGGTTCAGGAGAGGTTAGGACCTGAGGGTGAGTCAGGTGGAGGCGAGCTGCCGGGGACCGAGGCTCCGGAGCGCAGCAGCAGGGGCGGGTGATGAAGGGGACCGTCTGGGAGCCGGGCGTCCAGGTCCCCAGGCAGGAGAAATAAACTGGCGCGGAAGAAACAAACCAAGATTGCTGTGGCTTTTGATCAAATGTCAAAGAACAGGATCCAGACAGTAAGTAAGTGAGCCCACAAGCCACTGAAATGTCTCCGCTACTCCCAGCTGACACCGCCAATAACATGTCCTCGCTCACCATTGGAAAGAAAAGCCACTGAACAATAAAAGCGACTGTAAATCACGGTGTCCTTCGCCAACCAGCACCTACCCTTGCTGGCTCCTTCGGTAAAAAATCACGTCGGAGGTA
>NW_006296799.1:450390-466120 GCF_000327345.1 Myotis davidii | reverse complement strand
GGGGCGGGGGGAGGCGGCTGTGGAGAGACTAGGAGAGGGTGTCTCAGAAAAGCTTTCACTCTAAATGGGTGTGAAACACTGCCGGCCCAGCTGCAGACTGAAATGGTTGCTTCCCACAGAGGGCCTGGGGCTGCAGCCGATGCCTTTAGGTGCACACGCGCTAGCTCACCTGCGGAAAGGAAGGAAGTGACCTAATGATCTCGATAAGAATGATGGTCATGGTGCTGCCGTAAAACTGGGAATTACTAATTATCACAGCTCAGTCATGTTCGGTTCACAGAGGACAGCCAGGATCACAGAGTGTCTGTGGGTGGCTCGTTGCCTCAGCTCCTGCAAGTGGCAAAGGTGGGACTCGAACTCGTTTGCTTGGCTGGAGCGCTAACGCGTCTTTCTCCGCATCACTGCATCTGCCTGTGCCCCGGCTTCCGTCTGGTCCCTGAAATACTGATTTCATTCCCTGAATCTTTGTATTCGCTGTTCTTTCTGCCCAGAAAGTTCCTCCTCGGGCAGTTCTGCGTGTGCCTTGCTTTCTGCTTCCTGATCTCGATTCAGATCCCACCTCCCAGAAGGCCTCATTGCCCGCCGTCTAAAAGCATCCCATTTCACCACACAAGGCAGTTTTATTCCCCTCGGGACACTCAGCACCGATGTTTTCTTATTTTTAGTTGTGAATATGGTTTTCCTTCCCCCATTACCCTCACCACATCCCCTGCAACAGGCCTCATCACACAACGAAGGAGGGGTTCCGTTGATGTTGCAGAGCGGATGATGGGAGCCATTTAATCCACATGAGATGTATTCAAAGGAGGGGTGATGGCCCTTGATTGTATTGGCATGTTGAACTTAACTGAGATTACACAGGGGAAATACCTTTCCATGTTTGCAACCAGTGAGCTCCTCTGTCCTGAGAGGGGTGACAGTTCCAGGCATCACCAGCCTGTGTAACTAAGGCGCCTCCCTCAGGAATGTCTTACGACAGAGGAAATGCCTTCAAAAATAGAGCATCTCTAATTATTCGCAAGTTGTTTTGGCTCAGAGATACGATGAAAAGGAAAGAACATCTTCATTGTATTTTACATGGAAGTTTTCACAGCAGAAAGATAAACAGATGAAATTCAAGAAGTAGTATTACCGACGCTTAACTTTAAAAAGTTAAAAGCAGGGCCATGCACTAAGTCTCATACTCGATCGTCCAGGACTAAGGTGCTCACCGGCACTCTCTCCCCCGTGGTTTGCAGGGCCACGTCCATTTTCACACTATGAAGGGGGTGCTTTCAAGAATGTTATGTGAGCCTGCAGAAAATTAAAAGTTAATGCTAGGAAAAAGGGATCGCTTTGTTAATCTATATATCTGCACTCATGTCTGTCACTAGATCTATCTATCATCCATCTACCTGCCTGCCTACCTGCCTGCCTATACAGAGGTGTGCATTTTCAGGAAGGAAACCCCAGGAAGCTCAGTGGAAACTGCCAGCAACTAGCTCCAGAGGAGAGCTATCCTTGTCAGAGTCAGAGCACTAAAGGCATTTAAGTCTCGAAAGCTGAGAGAGGATAGAAGGTTACTTGCACACGGAGTGTTGCTTCCAGAAGGAACGACATATGACGTTAAAAACCACCAGGGATCACTTTCTGAAAGCCGGGCTGTCCCCGGTGAGTGTGGGCGATCCTGCCGACCTGCGCTGGTGTTTCCCATGTGTCTCCTCACCGGCCCACAGTAGGGCTATTTTATCCCTGGAAGGGGCAACTCAGGTTTATGTTGCAAGTTGTGCACCTAGGTGCAGTAGCTCCCACAGTCACACGGTAAATGTGCAGAAAAAGTTATAAACGTCTTTGTCCGTTTGGTTTTCCTGGGGGAGAAATTCAGACTTGAAAGGGAAGTTTCAGAGATATTTATCTAAAGTCACCATATTCAGTATTTAGAAAACTCCAGTTTTCCTTTTATTTTTCCTTCAGTGATTATAACGTTCAGGACTGTTTTTCTTAAGGTTTAGTAAAAGGAGTTACATTAAAACATACGGGAGGATAATCATCCAAACAAATCACAGTAAAAGGAAAAGATGCCTGGATACTGTCATTACACTTATTCATGGTTGTTCCATTCCTTAAGGGGCCGGACCACCTCACAAAGCTACAATGAAAAAAAACCATGTGGTGTGGTAGTGGTAGCAAGGTATGTGGTGTGTTGGCTTGCTGTGTCCCAGGAACTATTTACATGCTTTTGCATGAATCTCCACAAAATAATGTATTTATTCTTCCTGTTTGGGTGATGAGGAAACAGGCAGAGATATGTGAGGAAAATTGTACAAAGTGACAGTTGGTGAGCATTGGACCCGGGGTTCCAGCCCCAGCTAGTGTCTGGCCCAGAGGCCAGGCTCTGAGACCCAACAGCCGATGCATGAGGAAATATTTATTTCACACTAGAGGCCTGGTGCACGAAATTTGTGCACTTGGGGGTTGGCAGGTCCCTCAGCCCAGATTGTAAGAGGGCACAGGCCAGACCTAGGGACCCCATCAGTGCACAATTGGGGCCGGGAAGGGACGTAGGAGGTTGGCCAGCTGGGGAGAGACTGCAGGAGGGCTCCAGGGCGTGTCCAGCCCATCTCGCTCAATCCCAATCAGCTGGACCCCAGCAGCAAGCTAACCTACCGATTGGAGCATCTGCCCCCTGGTGGTCAGTGCATGTTACTCTTTGATTGGCTGAATGAATGTCCAGACGACCAAACACTTAGCATATTAGGCTTTTATTATTTAGTATTATTGTCACATAAAGAGGAATCCTATTGCCCAAAGTGTTGGAAAAATGAAGAATTATTTTGGCATCGAACTGCTCCACGTGAGTAAACGTTCCCATTACTGTAACGTGTTACTTGAAGTAGCCAGGACTTCCGATGGCTAGTCTAAAAGGAATCACATCTTTCCTGATTTTGCCAGCATTCATTAATTAGATTTTTCTAATGCAGATTCTGGAACAGACTAGAACTGTCTTTGATTTTTTAGCTTTATTTTCCAGGTCATGGATTCCCAGCCTGAGGAGCACGGTGTGTGAGGCGGCTTATGCATGCTGATTAGATCGTTTCTAGGTCATCGGCATCTCTTTGATGTTGTCTGCATTCTTTACTGTAGACATGATTTCACATGTTACTTCTTCCGTTTTCTGTTCATTGTGGGGCATTCCCCACTCCTGATTTATCACTCCACATCTCTCATGGATTCTTAAAGAAGCTCCATACACAAGCCCATAGGATGTGTATTGGATACACAGTAAGGGAAAGTCCTTGTGAGAAAATGACTTGTCTTCTTGTAGGTTCATCTTCAATGGGAGGCTGGTCGTCAGCCCCCGGCCTGGAGCTGGCTGGGATCGCCCGGGCCACTGTGTAGCTGGAAGTGGGAGCCACCTTCTTCCTGAAACTTTCTCCGCCTGGAGGGTCAGATTCATGGTCGCCCCTCATTCCCAGTCTGGCTCTTTCTCTGATCTGCCCAGCTGCGGGCCCCCCCAGAGCCGGTCCTGTCCCTGCTCCATCACCTCCATCCTCCTCACCACCTCTCTGCTCACAGGGACTCTTCCCACAGAACCCCGTCTCTGAAACCCGGACCTTCAGCTACATTTCAGGCTTATTCCAAGCAGAGCCGTCTTCAGATGCTGCACCAGCTCCTCCCTGACCCGGAAGGTGTGGGCCCAGGTCCTGCTGTCATTTATCAGCTGCCTGAGCTACTTCAGGACACTCTGTATTCCTCGGGCTCTCTCCTGCAAGTAGGTAACTAATGCTAACACAAGGGGGGAGGGACAGGACGTCCCACCGGGGACTCCAGCTGTGGTCACACAGCTCCAGGTCACAGCGAGGTCCATCGGATGTGAGAGGGCGTGTCCTCATCAGCCTTCACCTGGGGGTTGTCCGGCCTCACTCTGGGCTCCAAGACTTCATGCTCGGTACACCTGCAGCCTCTCCACCGCTGCCCTGTGTTCCCCCTGGGGACCCTGCGAACTCCCCAAGTCCTCTCTGGGCGGGCCCAGCAGCTGTTCTTCGGTCTTGGAGCTGCAGGGATGCAGTCACGGGGCCTGTAGAAGAGCTCCCAGCATCCCAAACTCTCCCCCACCCTCTCCATCCCCAGCTGTCGAGAGCCCCTGAGAGGGACACTGTCAGAACCCTTCCAATGATTGCCCTGAAACGAGAAGATCAGGCCTTTTCGTTTCCGCTAGTTTTGACGTCACAATCCACAGCATGGACGATGGGATCCGTCACTCCCATTTGAATGGGGAAGGCCCACCGAGCCAAGAGGGACCCCGGGCACAGTGTTACCAGTCAGTCCAGCCAGTGCCATGCTGCTGCCAGGTTAATGGCATGAGTCTGGCTGCCAGCAGGAAGGCTGCTCTCCCTCAGGAACCAGGTGGTGGCCCACACTGAGCCGCCCGGCTCCAACGAGGTGGCCTGATCGGGGCTCCAACAGCCCCATGCAAGCAGCCCTGTACTCCCAGCCTCCCTGTCCCCCCTCATCTCCTCTCCCCACGGCTTTGCTTCATGCAGCCTGACCCTTCCTGTCCTGATAGACACAGGGGGAGGGGGAGGACAAGGGCCTGAGTGACCAGGGGTGGGAGGCAAGGCCCTGAGTGACATGGGGGGGCAAGGCCCTGAGTGACATGGGGGGGCAAGCCCTGAGTGACACAGGGGTGCGGTGGGGAGGGCCTGAGAGGCTATAGGACATGACAAGTCAAGCGTCCTCCATGGCGGTCGAGCCTGGGAAACCACACGTCACCTATCATGGGCTTCCTCTCCACCCCCCCACCCCCCGCATTATTTCACACAGTTGCTGGGGAAACTCCCCCTCAGGAACCTGTTTAAATTTGCCGATTGTTCTACAAACATCCAGCGGCCGGGCCCATCAGGGGCATGTGTGGGAGAGGGCCCCTTGGAGGAAGTTGCTGGGAGGCGAGGGGGCTAGTCTTCCTTCTGATTCCTCGGGCTGATAGTCTTCCCAGTTGAGAGTCATTTAGGGGCCTCGGCAGTGGGGCGTCCCGCTCCCCGTGTGCCCAGCCGACCTTGGGGCCAGCGTTCTGTGAAACTGGATCCTATAAGGAGGCACGTTATCTCCATCAGCGCGAGGCTCAGAAACCGCCTGCAGAAGTCATACTGCACTTTCTGATCTCGCTGGGAAAATACGCGGACCCTTAGGATAACATCTAGGAGGAGACACGTTCATGCAAAAAAATAAAATAAAATAAAGCCTTAACTAATGAATCAACTTCAAAGTGTGTGTGGGTCCATTCACCTCCTCATCACCGGAGAGCCCGGTTCAGCCAGCATTTCCTCCCAGGTCCTCACTCATCCATCTGCTCCTGACAAGCGAGTCCCCGCCACCTGCCCGCAGGAGCAGCAGTTTCTCCTCAAGAACTGGGACACTTCATTGTGAGGAAACCACACGAGGCCTCTTCCTGACCCAGGTGCACGGTGTCTGCAGGCCTGGGCCTTCAGCAGATAAATGGAAATGCTCCTTTAAAGGAAAGATTGTCCCTGGTGCCAGGAAATTCCGTGTTGGGAGGAGGGGTGTGTGCATGTGCGTGTGTGTGTCTAACCTAAGAATTCCTTCCTTCCTTGTGTCCAGCCCCTGCCGCTCTGACATTCAGATGGACGGTTGGGTCTCTGTTCCGCTGTTGTTGCCCATATTCAGGTTCAATGTCAGCAGATGGGGAAGCAAGGGTCAGTGTCTGTGAGGGAAATCCCACTCTGAAGTTTAAAATCCATTTATTATTTTTTATTTGTTTGTATTTTTAATTTATCTTTATTGTTGAAAGTATTACAGATGTCCCATTCGTTTTTTTGTTTTGTTTTTCCAGTTGACTCTCTCCTCCCCACACCCGCCCCTCCCAAGCCTTCACCACACTATTGCCTGTGTCCATGGGTTATGCATATATGCCTATCAGGTCCCCAGTTGATCTCTCCCCCCAGCACCCCCACACCTCCACCTTCCCTCTGAGATTCCAGTCTGTTCCATTGTTCTATGTCTCTGGATCTATTTTGTTCATCAGCTTATTTTGCGCATTAATTTCCACAAATGAGGGAGATCATGTGATACTTGTCTTTCTCTGACTGGCTTATTTCGCTCAGCATAATATTCTCCAGGTCTCTCCATGTTGTCTCAAGGAGTAAGAGATCCTTCCTTTTTACAGCTGCATAGTATTCCACTAGAGCAGTGGTCAGCAAACTGCGGCCCCTTGAGTGTGGTTCTTCCACAAAATACCACCTGTGGGCGCACACGTACACTGCGATTGAAACTTTGTGGCCACACTCAAGGGGCCAAAGAGCCACATGTGGCTCACGAGCTGCAGTTTGCCGACAACTGCACTAGAGGCCCAGTGCACAAAATTCATGCTCTGGGGTGCTGGGGGGCGGGGCGGGGGGGTCCCTCAACCCGGCCTGCGCCCTCTCGCAGTCCGGGAGACCTCAGGGGATGTCCAACTGATGTCTTAAGCATTGAGCTGCACAGTAGACCCCCAGAGCTCATTCATCTCGTAACTGGGATTGGTACCCTCCGACCAGCATCTCCCCAGATATTCTTTTTATAAATGCTGCTCAAATAGTCCTGTTTGTCTTGGAAAAATTGATTAAGTCTTGAAACATATACTGTTGTCTCTTAAAATTTTTCCTTTGATGTCCTTCTTTATTAAATTAAGTCTCTGTTATTAATATAT
The DNA here is from genome assembly GCF_000327345.1 of Myotis davidii. Classification (NCBI taxonomy): domain Eukaryota; kingdom Metazoa; phylum Chordata; class Mammalia; order Chiroptera; family Vespertilionidae; genus Myotis; species Myotis davidii. The sequence continues at coordinate 459,435 of NW_006296799.1, read as the reverse complement.
ATGTGTATTTCAGTGATTTTCAACCAGTGTGTCACAAGAATTGTTAAAACATGCAATAACTGACTATTTAGACAGGGACACTGACCTATTTTCCCTTAGATTATCATGTTAAAAAGGACGACAGCCAACAGAGCAATAGCCATCTAATGTGAATTAATCAAAATTATACCTATTCACCGGCGGTGTGGCTCAGTGGTTGAGCATCGACCTATGAACCAGGAGGTCACGGTCCAATTCCTGGTCAGGGTACATGCCCAAGTTGCAGGCTCCATCTCCAGTGGCCGTGCAGGAGGCAGCCAATCAGTGATTCTCTGTCATCATTGATGCTTCTATCTCTCTTTCCTTCTCCCTTCCTCTCTGAATTCAACAAAATATATATTTTAAAAAATTAAAATTAAAAATTATACCTACAGTTTTCTGTCAGTTTAGCAAAGAAATATATTTTTGGTGTGCTGCAGGATTTCAGTCATTAGTTTATGTGTGCATGATGTGAAGAGGTGTTAAAACACTGATCTACATATATGGACATGTATATTATAAGTTCTCACTTTGTCCTTTAAATGTTTATTCTTCCTGGTTGTGTTCTATTTATCATTCTTAATATGTTGCCTTTTAATGCTACCTGGTCTAATTTAATCTCTGAAACATGACAGTAAAATTAGAACTTTAAGATAAAGAGATGAAGTCAGGAGTTTAATAACTTCCCTAAGTTCACACTTGCTAATACTTACTATTCGTGTAGAGTTCTGAATATTTTCAAAATCTGTGCCTTTCATCTCTATGTGATAATGCACATACTGCCTCTCTGTATTTTTTCTATTCTATTGGCATATCCAACTTGTATTTTAAAACTTTTTCTGTTTGTTATAATGTGGTAAACACTGAGCAAAAAAATGTGAGGTTCAGTGGGAATAGCCCAGATCCTTAGCAAGGGGTCTTGCCCATCCTGGTCTACTACTTGTGCATCCTACCAAATCTTGGAAATTCTCATGATTTCTACTTACTACGCATGTCTGACCCCTTGACCTCATAAGCCAAACTCTGCGGAAACCACGCCACCAATAGGTGAGAGACAGCCCATCCCTGCCCGCCCTTCTGACCATTGTTGGTCCTTCTTTGTCTCCGTGGTTGGGGTTTCCCAATGTGCTTTCGTATTCTGTTTCCAGGTTCCAGAGATGATACCTGGGTTCATCACTAGTTATGATTGTCTTTAAATTATGTTGCCTTGACCAATTTCTCTTGATATATTGTCAATAACGTCAAGTTCTTCCTGTTACAATTTGTCACTCATGATTTTTGGCGTAATCCTCATAGGAAATGTCTTCAAACTTCAATGCCCTTCTAGAGTGAGGTTTGTTGAGCTTACACATTGCACATAAGTCATTATTGTCACACTTGACATTTCGTGCAGGTGTTGGGTTATTAGGCGGCTGATTCACAATGAGCACTCCACCTTCCTTACGTTTTTCATGCTTTCCAAAAGAGCATTACATTTCCAGTTACAATAAATGTAACTATAACCACATTTATTATGCCAATTCTCTTGATTTCATAAACATCATAAGAGAGTGATAATCATTGTTCAAGATAAATTATGATTATTTATTCTTATACCAATGCAAGTCCTCAATTATTTTCTGCTGCTGGAGAAAAAAGAGGTGGATTCATTTTGAAACCCTTACTGCTACCAGTGGAGGCATTTAGTAGCATGTCCCTGGAACAGTTAACTTTTCACCTCTTTCACAAAACACATTATTCCACAATTATACTGTCCAACTTCTATAGACTTTGTACCCACGTAGATAAATAGAAATAAACAATATTTTTACATACCCCACAGACGAACCACATTGGGAAGTTAAGCCCATACAGATCCCATGTGTTAGCGCTACGTAAACTATGACGCACCGTTGGAGAGGCAGTGGAGACGTTCGATAACACTGGACTTAGTATCGAGCCAGCCTTAAGCCTTAAGCCTTAAGCCTTAAGCAATTCTTTCTGGGCTCATAGTCTGCAAATTATGCTTCGGTTCCACGTGTAAGGATATCATTGGGTTTTTAAGACTACCCTAAAGTCAATGAGGATGCTTATTTTGGGGGTCTCCATCTCTTTTTTTTAATTTTTAAAGATAAATTTTTATTGATTTCAGAGAGGAAGGGAGAGGGAGGGCGAGAGATAGAAGCATCAATGATGAGAATCATGGATCAGCTGCTTCCTGTACGCCCCACACTGGGATGGAGCCCATAACCTAGGCATGTGCCCTGACCCAGAATCAAACCTAGACTCTTCAGTCCACAGGCCGACGCTCTATCCACTGAGCCACACCAGCTAAGGCTGGAGTCTCCATCTCTTACAGAATCCACTGTGTTTGAGGTGCGCTCCGGGAGACCTGTTTGATTTCCTTTCCCTCTTACCCACGGCCTCGCAGAGGAATGAACAGAGATGCTGTCTGCACAGAGGCGCTCAGCAGCCTGGTGTGAGCCGCGGGCAGCGTGGCACTGAGGCCTCCCACTCGTCATTTCTGAGTTCAGGGACGTGAGGCAGATGTGCACCAGCTGCTTCAGTGGTGCTGGGCCGTGTGCTGTGGCAAAGCTCAGGGCACTACGCAATAACGAGCACGAATGGCCAACGTGATCTGTAGTGAAGTCACACTAGTGCCAAGTGCTTCTTGCATTTGGGGATCGGCAATTGGGACCTTTTCATCCCCATTTTATATGTAGGAGTTCGTCACAGCACGAGTGATCATTTTCTCATGTCAGTCAAATGCAATTTCTAAAACTCATTTTAAGGAAAAACTCGGCTTGATATTGAGTATCGGCTCCTTTACTTTAAAATCTTCAGAAATGCAGATGTTCATCTAAATGCTACCAGGATTTCAGGGATATAATCTTTTGATATGGAGCTCTAACACAAGAACGTCTCATTTTTGGATTAGCAAGATAAAATTTCCAACCCAGATCTCCCCACAGCTAAAAGCACAGGCCATATAGTCATGAAATAAAAGATGCGTCTGAGTTCATTGAGGAGAGACAGGCCAGGAGATGGAGGGAAGCGCATTCAACACCGATTGTGCCTGGTTTGCAGAATGGCATCTGGGGTCCCCTGGCTGTGTTGGCTCCCTTCTTGCCCTTCTCACCAGACACCAAAAGGGAGAATGTGATTTATTATCCTATCTAATAAAATGGTGATATGCAAATTAACCATCACTCCATCACAAAGATGGCAGCGCCCATAGCCACAAGATGGTGGCATTCAGTCCTCTCAATCCCGCCGGAGTCCCCCAGTCCCGGGGGTGGGAGGGGGGGCAGCTGCTGAGAGCGAGCAGTGTGAGCGGCATGGTGGAATGCTTGCTTCATCACCACGGTGATGAGGCAAGTGTTCCACACCTGGCCGCAGAATGCCTGCCTCTGGCCAGGCTGCTCATGGAGGGCCTTTGGCCAGGCCAGGCATGAAATGCTTTCGCTGTTGCAGGCCGGGCTGAGGGACCCCCCCCCACACACACACTTCCTGTGCATGAATTTCGTGCACCGGGCCTCTAGTGTATTAATAATAAATTCAACCAAAACCCAGGGTTGTAAACATTTAATAAGCTCCTTTTAAAACATAGCAATGGGCCGTTTTTTCCTTGTTTAGGGGAAAGCCATCCGAAAAGCCGAGCTTGCTCACAGGAGTGATGATGGGGTCACAGAACTAACAGAACACTCAGCGCCTTCACCGCGTGTGCCCATGTCATCGGTGACAATGCTGAGTCGCCGTGGCCGGTGATTCTCCTTCAGCGGAGACACAGCCGTGGGCACTGAGCAGGCTTGGAGAGGAACCAGAAACAGTACCCGGAGTCGCAGACAGTGGCAGGAAACACACACTGTGCGAATCGGGGCTTTGTCGGGGGCCGGGTGGCATGAACGAGGCCGGCAAAGCAGAAAGGCGCTCGGGAGTGTGGATCCCAAAGGAATCACATTCATCAAAGGAGCTTCGGGGATGCTCTGTCTCGGCCGCTCCCGCGAACAAAGGATGACAAATGGGTTTGCCACGTTCGCTGCGGAGTCCAAAGGAGGTGCCCGCGTCAGGGAAGTGATGTCAGTGCCGCTGTGGTCGGGTCGGCAGCGAAGGGCAAACCTGGCATTGATTTAAAAGGTGGTCCCGACAGGCACAGGCTTGGAAAGGCGCGCGGTTTTATAAAAACGAAACGCCCGCCAGTCCTTTTCATGACGTACAAAGAAAACCTGCCTTTTCTTTCCCTTCTGCGTTGAGCTGTGCCTGACTATCAGAGCTGGTAGTAAACACACACTTTTCTAGCTTCAACTTTGATTACGTGAACACACTTACCAGAAATATGTTGAAATATTTAGTAATCATCCTTTTATCTCTCACATTGGAATCTCAGTGGAACCAGGAAGCCTGAGAGACTAAGCCCAGAGCATGTGAGTGTGTGTGTGTGTGTGTGTGTGTGTCCAGCCTCTGACTTACACTTACGAATGCTGAGTCTTATATGTCAGCAAGTGAAATCATCTGGCAGCTGTTTGGGGTGGGGTGAGGGGCCCTAAAGACTTTTCCAGCTTTTTCAGAAAAAAAAATAATGACCTGTTTTCAATCTGTTTCATGTAGTCACTTTGGGGTGTGCCAGGGAAGAATGCCTGCAGGGATGGGAGTGGTGGGGACAGCAGTGGCGGGGACAGGAGTGGTGGGGACGGTATGACAGGGTCTGAGCAGCCAGGAACCAGGGACTAAACCGGGTGCACATCTCTGGTCTCCTCCAAGGTCGGGATGTGGTGCAGGATGAAGGAGGCAAGCATTGCCCAGGGCAGGGCAGCAGGCTCCCCCGCTTCCCCACAGACCCCCTGCGTCCCTCCATGCACAGTTTGGCTCCTGCAGGCCTGGTCCCCACTCCCATGCCCCCAGCACTGGGCAGAGGGAGTGGAGGGGAGCACATCTCCTTTTTTCAAGGACAGGACCCAGGAATTGGACATCTCATCTCCACGGGAGCCAGTGGCAGAACTCAGGGCAGCACGTAGCTGCAGGGCACGTTAGAGCAGAGGTTGCAGGCTGGGCCTCAGGAGGCAGCAGCTCTGTCCTGAGGGAGGGAGGGGTGTGGGGAAGGACCCTTCAGCCTCTGTCCGCGGCCACCTGCTGACTGCCACAAACTGCAGCTACGGCAGCTCTCTGAGACCTTCCTATGGTTAAAGCTGAAAGGCATTTCTACAAACCTTCACAAGGAGTTTGCATTAGTTGGCTCAGGCTGTGTAACAAAATGCCACGAGGTAGCTTGAAAAAAAGGAAATGTCTTTTCTCACAGCTCACGGAGCTCAGGGCGACATGGTGTGCGGGGTGGCGGCACTCCCCACGGGTCAGCAGGTCCTCTCTCTGTGTCCCCATGGGGCCTCTCCTCGGTGCCTACAGGCAGGATGGGGTGAGAGTGTGGGGTGTCACTTCTCACAAGGACACCAGTCCTGCTGGGTGGGCCCCCCTCATGCCCTCATTTAACCGTAAAAGCCCGTCTCCAGGTTCAGGCACAGTGGGGGCGAGGGCTTCCAGGTGAGTGTGGGGGAGGCAGGAACACTCAGTCCATAACACGGGTCATTAAAAAGCCACACATCTTTGCGGTAAAACTGGTTAAAATTGGGTGAATCATTCTTCTCTTCGTTGGTGAAATGGGGTTGAACTACAGAGCACCAGGTTGCTCTGCCGACCAACCGCCCACACGAGGAAGCTACAGTCGGCGATGTCGCTTCTTTGTTCCTGTATTTTCATCATCTCATGTGTGTTCCATGTCCTCCATTTTATCAGCTTCCTGTGATTAATCCTAGTGTCACCCATGGCATGAAATGAATATTTGAAAAAGTCCATGGAGATGATGATACATCTTCAAGGCATGGCTGGTTGACCCTACGATTGAGTCGCTAGGGTTGTAGTGGGCCGGGTGCAAAGGACATGTGTGAGTGAAGTTCCTTTTGGCTTCTGCTAATTGGGAATCGTACTGTCTGAGAGGGAAGGAGAGGAAACATGTAAAAGTAAACTTTGCCAGATCAGAGTGTGTGGTGGTGGTGGCTGAATGTCCATCCATTCCTGTACTCATGACCCAGAGCGGGGGGGGGGGGGGGGGGGGGGTACAGGAGGCAGCTGATCAATGACCCAGAACAGATTGCTTCTTCATCACAGTGGAGCACATTCCTCAGTCAGCCTGTAGTCTCCGCCGTGTGTTGTACCAGAGAGAATAGCTCTGAACCGTTTTGGAATTGGACTTGCCCGCGGCAGGATGACAGGGAGAGGAGGTTCGCTGAGCTGACTGCTGTCTGGTGGGTCCGGACGACGGGAGGGTCTGCCCGTAGCACCTGGTGAGGCTCAGCTGACACACGCACATAGGCCTCTGTCTCCAGCAAGGTTGTTCTTTTTGAATATATTTTTATTGACTTCAGACAGGAAGGGAGAGGGAGGAAGAGGGAGAGAGAGATAGGAAACATCAGTGATAAGAGAGAGAATCATTGATCGGCTGCCTCCTGCATGCCCCACACTGGGGATGGAGCCTGCAACCCGGGCATGTGCCCTGACGGGGAATTGAACCATGACCTCCTGGTTCATAGGTCAATGCTCAACCACTGAGCCACACCAGCAAGTTTCTCAATGTCTCTGAACCCCTGGGTGTGCCCAACAAAGTCTGGGGTCACTGTGACGGGGGATTTCTGTGAGGATCAGCGCAGTGAAAAGTCTGCACTCACCCAGGGCGCTGAGCCTGTGTCCCGCCTGCAGCTCTCCCTCCTCATTTGTTGTTTGTTTGTTTGTTTGTTTGTTGCCCTCGCTGGCCAATCGCCTCCTAGCAGGCTGTCACCGCCTCTGAATTTCCCTCCTGTCCAAACTGGCAGGCTTTTCCCCAGCCTTGTGGGATGGAGGAAGAATTAACATGTAAATGACTGAAGAACAAAACCGTTACCGTGCTTTGCTGGGGTTGATGTTTGAAAGCGTGTCAATGAGGCAGGATTTTAAGCAAAAGCAGAGGAGTTTCAGGGCAGCAAGGACCTGTGAGGGGCACCAGCAGGGTCCCAGGGCACCGGGGTGTGGCTGTCGTCCTGTGGCCGCTGACGCACCTGCATTGTCAGGGTGTCTGTGTTTGCTTGTGGGGATCAAAGCTCCGCAGGGATTATTCTAACCCTCACAGCTCTGAGGACGCATGTCACCCCTCCAAAGCTCGCGATGCGTGTGGCGGACACAGTGCCTAGCGTGAATGTGAGTCTGACAGCATTTTGAGTGAAAATGCCAATTGTTTTACATAGACCATTTAGGAAACATTTTCATTTGAACATCCTCATGCAAAAGCAACATGTTAAAATAATTTGCTCTCCTAAAATTATATCCTTTGTATTTCTTGTCTGTTATGTCATAAAAGAATTTTAAAGGTATAGTTACAGGAAACAGCCCAAGTGCCCATAGGAAGATGAGTGGATAAAAAAGCTGTAGTACATTTACACCATGGGACACTATGCAGCAGTGAAAAGGAAGAATCTCTTACCCTCTGAGACAGCATGGAGAGACCTGGCTAAGTGAAATAAACCAGTCAGAGAAAGACAAGTATCACATGATCTCTCTCATATGTGGAATCTAATGAACAAAATAAACTGATGAACAGAGGGGATCCCAAGACTCAAAGCATGGAACAGAGTGCGGAATCTCAGAGGGAAGGCAGGGGAGGGTGGGGGGGGAGGTAAAAATATAATAATAATAAAAATAAAGGTGTAGTTACATTACAGATGTCTTTATGTTAAATCTGAGATTTTCATCCCAAACATATTAAATACATTAAAATATCTATAATATTGGAAAAAGGAAAAAACAGAAACACTTTCTATATATAGAAGTAAAGATTTCTCTAGGTTTCAGGAAGTATTTCCTGAAAGGTTATAAAAATCAATGATAAAATGAAATATTTTACAATGTTTAAGTAAATAACCTAAGCATCACCAGGCTTACAAATGCATTTTATTGTTCCAACGATTGTTCTCATGTCCTGGGTCACGTGAATCCAGTTCTTTATGGTGACCGCTGCTGATCAATCACTGTTTTTTGCAGCAGGTACAATGTGGAGGTGGGAGGGGGTGAGAGGAGATTGTGGGAGCAGCGGATGGTCATTGAGCACCGACCAACAGCCAGTCCCCTTCCCTCCCAGCAAGGGCAGACAAGGGATGCTGGGAAAGACATGATACACGAAAGAATAAGACAGGGTACAGATGAAGATAGTAAATCACTGAATATTATTTTTGTAGGATGAGGGGCAAGCAGGGAGCTAAAACATTGGAAACAGAAGCTACCCCCTGAGAACGGAGCCCAGGATTGTTACACATCAAGGGAATGTCAATCAAAAGCACAGTGCAAGACCATGCTGGAAAGGCTACGACTTAAACACTGACAACATCAAGTGTTGGCAAGGATGAAGGCCTCCGTGACTCCCACGTGGGTCTGGGGGGAATGTGAGATGCCCTTACCTGTGTGTTCCAGAAGCACCGGGAGGTGGTGTTAGGAGTGAAGAGAACTAGTTCTATTCATTTACTGCTCACTTGAACTATGACATGGGAACTACACAGTTGTTCCTTCTTGGCCCAAAGAACTGGTTTCCTATGTCCCCTCATCTTATTGCTGGAATAAAATCCTTGGCTACGAAGACTTGACCCTCGAATATGTTTTATGGAATTTGAATGACAACATTCACGTGTCTCTGAAATCCCTGGACGTTATTGAAATTTTCCATGAATACAAATTGACGACAGTCAGTGAACAATCTTTCCCTTGAAGCCTTTGGAGTCAGCAATGTCGCTTTATGGAACTCGTTCCGGTTCAGATGCGAGGGACTGGTCAACCTTGTCCTGTGGTCACTCTGAGGCCTGAGCAACCCCAGTTCCCCGCCTTCCCCCGGACTTGGATATTGGGGTGCCTGCGTAAGGAGGCAGAGCGAGGTGCTGGCTGGAGGTCCCCCAGACGCACAAAAATGCACCTGTAGGGCTTGAAGGGCTTGAGTCTAACAGGCCTGCAATTGCAGGGTTTGAGCTTCACGGGATATAT
>NW_006296799.1:442748-450365 GCF_000327345.1 Myotis davidii | reverse complement strand
ATATATATATATTTGCTGCGAATGGCATCTGTTAGGACTTAGTTTCATGCAATGATTTGCTGGACTGAAATGGGCATCTTTTTGTTAATTTACTCTGAATGGAGGACTGGGTTTGCGATCTCCAGTCCATCCCTGTGAGAACCAATCAGAGACCAGCAATAGGCATGTATAGTGTGCCTCTTCCTGGAATTATTGTTGGGTGGTCTTGGGAACTGTAGGCGGTCACCTAGCGGAGACCGCTTCCCAGTCATTTAGCCAAACTTCCACCCTCTGAGATCCAGGGCATGGTGACGGGCACAGCTGCACTCTGGTCCTTCCTCCTGGTTGGCAATTCACGCCCATCTCAGAGAGTAGGGCCACTGAGCCGAGCCGTGGACACGCGGTGCTGACTATGTCCTCCTGTGTTAAATATATCCTCTCATTGTCTCTCTCATTCTGTTCCTCTCAAAGGAAAGCTATCAATGTAACTATTTATGCATTCCAGAAATGCCCATAATCAGGTGTCCAATGCTGAATATTATGTTGCCGTAGAATGGCATTCTCTAAAATTAGCAGAAAATGAGATCGGCATTAATACGTTTGTTTCTTCAAGTTCTTCAGTTTTGGAAACAAAGAATCGGATCTGTGTTTAGGGATTTGCATGATCAGCTCACCCTAAGTTATAATGACTTGGGAATTGTAAGCCAAGGCATTTATCTGTCAGTACATCTTTGTCCATTTTGAAGCACTTAGTTCCGCTCCGGTCATTGTTTCCAGCCCAGTGGGAGCCGTGGGACGTTCCGAGAGCATCTTCTGACCGTGGTTCTTGGTCACCGGGACCGCGCAGGGAGTTGGAGTAGCTGCGGCAGGACGGTCACCAACAAGTCACTCTGTCTCACGGTCCTTGTGGTCATCACTTTGATGCTTTTTCTAGAAAAATATTTTCCTTTCCTAATTCTGTCCCTTAGGCCTGACTCCACAGCCTCACATTTGCAGAAACCATTTCTGCTGGAAAAGAAATCGAATTAAAGCATTTATCACCTTTCCTTTCTGCGAACGGCTCGAGTAACAAATGAGCCCTGTGGACCACCGCGCCGGGGACAGATGGGAGGTGAAGCTGCAGAGCCATTTATTTTAGCTGCGAACTCGGGAGGAAAGCGCCTGCTGGGCTTCAGGCCCGGGGCCTTTCGGTGATGATGGCATCCCCAGTGGCTTGGCCATGCCCCCGTCTGTCCAAGCGGACAGAATGCTGTTTCCCGACCCTTATTCCAGCCATTCACCCAGGCCTGGGGAAACCCAACACTTCGCATCACACGTAAAACACGCTCTGATGGGTTTTGAAAGATAAAGTTAATGTTGCATATAATATCAGATTTCAACCTAATCTTACGAGAGAATGAGATGTGTTGGCCTGCAAGTAGGAAGACAGTAAGCCGAAGAAAAACAGTGCACACGATACAAACACTGTACATTATTTACTGAGAGCTTCAGCTCGTGTTTACAAAGTCAGAGACCGGGTGCCACAGCTCGTGTGCGTCTGACGGGTCCTGTGATTACCTCAGAAACAAAGGCAAATGCTCAATGGCTGCTCCAGGGACACGGAAACCTAGCCGCCCCGTTCATCACTCTCCTATAACATCATCCTCGCTGTTCAGAGCGCCAACGCAGGCAGGCGGCGCTTCCTTGCCAAGCACACAACTTCTACATAATTGTTCAATCAACGTTCAGATTCAACAATCCCTCATTTTCTTCCTTTTTTTTTTTTGGAGTTTGGTTTAGAAATTGCCCCCCCCCCGCCTCTTTTTTTATGGAGAAAGAAAAATGTTTTCCATCTTTTGACAAGATGTATGAACACTACACTAAATACAAGCCTGGTTGTCTACCCAGAGAGACACACACCAGAAATACACAGTCTGTTAAAATTGTAACACACGTCAAAAGCATGCTTGTCTGCAAAGAGTGATAAGAAATCATGCTAAGATTCAGAAGAGAAAATTGTCACTGAGGGTACCTGTGGTCACAAGGATTCATCGGAGGGAAGACCTGGAGCTGAACTGGGAAGAAGTGGAATTGGTGTGAGTGGGTGGGTGGGACACCAGATGGAAAGAATCATTGTTGTATCTGTGGTCATTTCCGTGGCTGAGCACCAGGGAAGTGGCAGCACAAAGCTGGTGTTCTCAGTGGCTTTCTACTCTGTGGTCACTCAGAGGCCAAAGGCCCTTCCATGTTATGGCTCTGACATCCTGTAGGCTCCTACCAGTGTTAGAAATAAGGCGGAAGGAGAAAGATGTCAACCAAAAAATCACACACTTGTCTTGAAAGCCTCGATACAGACAGGACACATGCAACTTCTGCTGATGGCCCATGGATGCAGCCAGTCACCCAGCCATGCCCGGTGCTCGGGCCACATAATCTCTGCTGACACCTACCTTCAGGGACAGGAACTCCAGGGCACGTGTGTGGACAGAAGCCACTGGCTGTTGGTGTTCTGGGGGTCTCTTCTTGGAGTTCTCTCTTCATGTCAATCCGAGTGCTCTTCCCCTAGGAACTGCATCCACACACAGAGATTCCTTAAGCCCTAAATGGTATCTATGTGTTCTCTTTAGCTCAGAATTTCCTGGAGATCAAGGTCCACAGATCTACTCTTGTTGAACCTGCCTCTCTGCTGCACACCCGTCAGACGTCTAAACTCCAGCTTGTGCATGCGAAACCCTCAGCTTCTTCAAAGTGTGTTCTCATCCCTGTCTTCTGCCCTGAAGAATGGCTAAATGTCTTGCCAATTGCTTAACCTTGGAGGTACAGGGGTGGGCAACAGTAGGTTTGTAGTTGTGAGGATGTGAAACACAGAGTTTATTCTTGTATTGTCATTTATTTAGTAATTATTGCATTATGTATTATTAATTTACTTTTGCCCACCTCCTCTCAATCACTCACTCTTTTGTTCCCATTTGTCTTATCCTTCCCCTCATCCCTATTCCTTCATTTCCCCATGGATTTAAGTACGAACAGCCCATTGGCTCTACAGTGTCATCCCAGCTGCCCTTATGCCCTTCTACTCATCCATCATCATTTTCGTAGGGTGATATATCCCTTTTTTATTAATCCCTGTTGAATCTAGCTGGGGATAAATGAGAGAGAAGAAACTATTAGAACTATATAATGGAAGAAAAAAGAGAAAGCATATAAGTAAATATTTACTAAATACCAACTCAGTGTTCAGTATTATATTGTATGATTGAAATATAAGGGATTTTAATAAAAATAAATAATTTGGAGTTTATTCCAACCAATGGGCAAACTTAAATATTTCTTTTTTAAAAAAATATGGTTTTATTGATTTTTGAGAGAGAAGGAGAAAGGGAGGGGGAGAGGGAGAGAGATAGAAACATCCATGAGAGGGAAACATCAATCAGCTGCCTCCTGCATGCCCCCTACAGGAGATCGAGCCCACACCAGACATGTGCCCTGACCAGGTATCCAACCGGTGACCTCTTGGTGGAGGGAAAAGCGCTCAATCAACTGAACCACACCGGTCAGACCTTAAATATTTCTTGAAAGCCCTTAAATATTACATGGGAGTCATGATTATAGTTTGAATAACACTAATTAGTGATGGTGTGCTAGGTGAACTCAAGTAAGGTGTGAAGGGAGTGAGATCAGTAAAAAGTTAATAATTTAATATTGATATTAATTGAATCAGAAATATTTTGTAGTTTATTTTTTTTAATAAATAAATATATTTTCCTCAGTGTGTACATTTTGCCCATCCTTTTAAAAAAACAACAACATATATTAATTGATTTCAGAGAGGAAGGGAGAGGGAGAGAGAGAGAAACATCAATGATGAGAGAGAATCATTGATCAGCTGCCTCCTGCATGCCCCACACTGGAGATCAAGCCCGCAACCTGGGCATGTGCCCTGACCAGGAATTGAACCCTGACCTCCTGGCTCATAGGTCAATGTTCAAGCACTGAGCCACACCAGCCAGGTGCCCAAGTCTTTTAACACTAATTTGCAGGTGTGACTTCACATCACTTCAGGGTGGGTGCCGGTGGGACTTGCTGGTGTTGGTCTCTGAGCCGATCTGTTATGGTGCAGACAGTGATGGTGCCATGATGTGATTGGCCCACGTGAGCGAGTGAGTCTGGAAGGAGGTGGAGTGGTATACACCTACCCTGAGGAGGGAAATGATGGACCAGGAACAATAAAGAAAGTAAAAATAAAAGAAGAACCATTTTTAAAGTGCTCCTAATTTCAGTAAAGTCTATGATATTTAAATACCACATCTTAAAATTCTGGAAAGGTGATTGGCATTTACTAGTAATATTTGTTGAGTTAATATTTGGAATCTTTCCTACTGTTTTAGTCTGATGAATTTAAAGGTCAAAGAGATCAAGATTGATACGTTCAAATACCAAGCCGGAAGCCAGTGTCCAACAAATTATAAAAGCTTGAGTCGCCAAAAAAGAATGGAGCCGAGATCGGTATGATGGGGAAAGGGCTATAGTGCCTTACCTATAGCTACTGCTTACTTTTCTCCAAATTCTCTAATTAACAGGAACAAAAACCCTGGGCATTACTGAGGAGCCACTGGATTAACCATATTGGAAAGGCATCCTCCCTCAGGGCTTTCCAGATAAGAGAATACAGGCCTACAACTGCCCTGCTGTCCGCCCAACTGTGGTTTGTGACACTTGCTACCCTTCGGTGTCTGGCATATCCTGAATGGATGCCAACCTCATCGTGGCATTGATATTCTCGACAATTACACCTAACTGTGAACCTAGGAGCCCTATCAATCCAAACATCGATGCCTATTTCCCTGTGTAGAGTGCAATGAAGGCATGGCTACTTTATTAAAAGGTAATTAATTTGGCCCTGACCGGTTTGGCTCAGTGAATAGAACGTCAGCCTGGGTACTGAAGGGTCTCAGGTTCAATTCCGGTCAAGGGCATGTACCTTGGTTGCAGGCACATCCCCAGTAGGGGATGTGCAGGAGGCAGCTGATCGATGTTTCTCTCTCATCCATGTTTCTAACTCTATCCCTCTCCCTCCTTCTCTGTAAAAAAAATCAATAAAATATATTTTTTAAAAAGGTAATTAATTTGGAAGCTGTCTTATGTTATGTGTTTCCTGAGGCCAGTTCTCAAAGTAAAGGCGGAGACACACTTTCTTTTCCTGTAGTTGGTTCAATAACTGAAATATATAAAATCTCAAACAAAAGAAAGACGAAATGCCAGGTTGTGTTGAAATAGACAATGACGCCAAATAAATAAGAAATATGACGCGTTTGGTATCCAACCTATTTGTTTACCAAGGAAAGAAGTAAGACAATAGGTATTTGTGTGTGTCACATTCCCCAACCCACAGCCCTACTGTTCACCTCCGTGTGGTCACCAGTCCTTGCTTACAGCAATATGCCAGGAATGCTACAGAAGTTGGGCAATGAATAAATTTGCATGGATTTAAAAAAATTCGAGTTTCTATTGACTAAGGAAATGTCTTCCTAATATGTTTCCCAATGATTCTGTGGCTCAGAGTCACAGTCCTCATTTCCCGTAGTTTGGGAACTCGCGCATTATACAGTTAAAAATATGTTAGGCCCTAGTCAGCTTTGCTCAGTGGATAGAGCATTGGTCTGAAGCCTGAAGGGTTCTGGGTTCAATTCCGGTCAAGGTCAGGTACCTCAGTTGCAGGCTCGATCCCCAGGCCCTGTGCAGGAGGCAACCAATCAATGGGTCTTTCTCATGTCAATGTTTCTCTCTCCTCCTCCTCCTTTCCACTCTCTTTAAAAATCAATGAAGAAATATCCTCTGGGGAGGATTGACCAAAAAAAAAAAAAAAAGACTATCTTAGGATGTATTTCCCCAGTTTCTCAAGTGGTGTGACATCCAGGGGAAACAAAGCATTATTGTCTGTGTTCAGCACTCTCACTAAGCCTCAACAACAACAAAAATATTGTCACAAATAAGTATAAAATTCCACTTTCATAAATACTTTTAGATTATGTGCACCAGATAGTATCCAAAATAGGACAGACAATGTTAGCACTTTTTGTGGTTGTTACACGTAATTTTTCATGTGACACGGAAAGTTCACTTCTGCTTAAAAAAGAGGCCAACTGGTTTACCTACCAGCATTTCTGCCCCATCACCCACCCGTTCCCTCCACGCCCAGTCTACTGTGCTCACCTGCCTCGCCATGGACATGCAGTATGACTGCACCCACACATGAGATTAACTTGGAACACGCCAGCACCTTCCGGAGGCATCAGCCTTGATCTAGGAGCCACGAGAACAGCCAACCGAGGCCGGATTTTAGGGGTACAGTGTGAGGTGGTTGGATCAGGCCCCTCCAAACGCAGCAAACTTGGGTCCCCTTCCTGTTCCTGCTTATCCTGGTGACCACGGGACTCATCCCTGTACCTCGATAAACAGAAAGAGACTTTTATTTCATAATTTAAGGAGTCCTCACTCTGGGGGTTTCCTCTACGTGGAAGGCTGCTTCTGAAGGTCTTTGCTTTGCTCACAGTTCTTGTTACCCACGTAGAACCCCCTGGAGCATGTCACTCGCAAGCCCTGTGCCGCAGGTTCTATTCATTACTCCCTGAGGCATCTGTCGCCCATGGTTAGCCTCTGAGCTCCATGGGACCAAGGACATCGGCCATTTCTCACCCAGCTGAGGCCCAGGGCGTCGTCCATCTCTCACAGGTGCTCTGTGACCTGCGATGGCCTCCGGGGACTGAGCCCCAGCGCCCTATTCACCCACGGCACCCCGGGGATTGGTGAGAGGGTCGCCTCCCTCCACAGCCACATCTGCTCCTGACTTCTCTGATCTCCCCACATCTGCATCCACAGCTCCCCTCCTCTCATCAGCCACGACATCTGCTTCATGAAGTGATCCTTTTCTATTCTCTGCCTTCTCCCTCCCATGAAGACACTTAGAAACAACATGTGCCCCGACTCCCCCTTCCTGTCTTCCATCCCCAGAAGTTGTTTCATTTTGATCGTAGATCACTGCGTGCTGACTGTCCCAGAAGCCGGGCGGGTTCGCTTTTAATAGGCTGTGACAGGAGCGTCCTGGACTGATGCCCTGACCCATACGTACCCACCGAGGCACCGGGTCCGTGTCAGTTTAAACACTTGCCTGTGTGGCTCTCCCTGGAGTGATGGGTGAGATGCCGCAGGAGCCTGTGAATGCGTCCTCCTTCCCTCTACTCAGCCGCCTGAGAGGAAGGAGGGGCAGGGCCTGGAGGTGGGCTCCCCCCCAAACCCTCCCCCCACACCACCTGCCCCAGGACCCAGGCTGGTGGTGCAGGCAGCAGGCAGGCTCTTCACTGAGCACCTTCCTCCCAAGTTACGGGAGTGCTGCACAGAGGAGGCAGCTCGGTCCAGAAAAAAAAAATTCACTTTAAATATTGAAAATACATACTTTGTGCTTAGACATAATAGAGTCCTATCTTGAAATCTATACTAATAATAGCCTACAGCCACCACATCCAGACTACCGACCTGTCACCATGAGGGGACCCCACTTGGATGGGGCTGTGGAGGACTTCAAACTGCCCGGTGGCTGCTAGCCCAGGCCGGGGAGATGCTGGGGGCTGGGCATGTGCATGCAGTCTTTTTAAAATAAAG